>NC_079406.1:19471021-19775129 GCF_029220125.1 Pseudoliparis swirei | reverse complement strand
CCCAGAACATACGGAACCAGGAGGAGCCCTGGCCCGGCTTGCAGGGAAGAAGGCCAGTTGGCCAGCGAACAAGAGGTGCTGGGTCTGATCGGGCAGAGGGAGACGCCACTTGGCCACAGATCACAGCGGTCAGTGGGGACATGGTTGGCTCTCATGGAAAATGGGAGGAGGGAGCTCGGAGTTCAGTGCTGACCTTAGACTCTCAGCTGCAGTCACAACACAGTGGTCCTCTCCCTCCAACCATGTCCTCACTGTCTTTGACAGCTTTGACTGACGGCTTTCAAGACTGCATGTTGGATGCACTCTTACTCTCCAACAGCTTTCCAATAAAGGAAAGCTGTTTCACAAGAATAACAAGTTTCTGACTTTATTGTTCGTTTCCTTTTTGAAACCAGTCCTTTGAATCCATGTGTTGACTTTTTGATTGGGAGCCTGGTGAGCGGACTCTATTTAAAGTTTTACTTGAAAGACCATATTGATCACCGAGAGAGTTTTGTCCTCATTAAATGCTGCAGCTTAGGTCAAGTTCACACAGTGCCACTCTTTCTTCGGACTAACTTCACTTCAACAGGGTGCTGAGTTATTCACAGGGCGGTCAGCCAACACTGCAGTTCATTGAATCATGTAACTACGTAGTGTTTGTGTTTCCAGCAGATATGCTCAGAGATTACTGCAACGCTACTTGTTTGAAGTTTCTGAGCGAAGCACTTTTTTACTAGCACGGCATCTGGATTCTCTCAGGAGATGACAAGATCACGCAGGAATTAATCTTTTCAGCCTTCAAGTGATGCGTTTGTGTCCGAACAACAGATGTCGCGGCCAATCAGCGTCCTGTGAGGAGCTACTGGCAGCTACGGTTTTGGTTAGGTGTGTGTGAATCAACAGAAAGAGGCAGCTGTTAGTCCAAAACAACAATTGTGGCTCCTAAACAGGTCAAAGCATGCGTTATTCAGGACTGGGGAGTATTTCTTCATTGAAAGAAGAGCAATGGAGGTATTCTGGACGTTAAAAAAAAATGTCTGCAGAGTTTGATTGACAGATGGTTCAGTTAATCACCTGCAAGTATTACAGAAAAAAATGAAGGGCCCAGCCTACCCGTTTCTCAAATGATTCTGTAAAGCAAACCATCTGGCACGTCAGGTTCCTTTCTTGCTGCCGCACCAAACAAAATGATGTACCATTACCAATTCCCAGCTGTACGTGTATGGAACGTGAGCAGTTCCACCAAAGAGGTTTTTCTTCTTCTAAACTTCTTTTTCATTATTCAAGTATTTGTCGGAGGCCTAAAGATGTAAAACTGTTCAGTAATTCACAAGAAAATAACAATGATTAGAGGAAAATTTATGTATTTTTTTGTCGCAGAGTTCTCTTTCCTATTCCATAAATCATCCGGCAAGCCTTCATATTTACAATGTTAGCATTTGGAGGAGTCCAAACACTTAGGTTTGGTAACACTGAATCACATGAAATAGCATAATTGATACAATTGCATTGAAAATATCCGTTTGGTTTGAAAACTTGGTTGTGATTTAACTGATGTGGTCACAACTACATCCCTGTGTAATGGTCACCTATGGAAGGCATTTCTAAATAACACTGGAATACCAGGAAATAGGTTATGTTGCATTTATGTTTCCTTGTCATGTTGTAGACACGCATTGTTATCAATAAGAGAGCAACAGTGAATCTATTAGGGCTGTGTATTGGCAAGCATCCCACGATACAAAATGTATCGCGATGCAATATATTCCGATACAATAGAATACATATTGCAATTCTATTATAAGTGAGCTGAAAATACCTGGATAGTCACACATCACATATTGATAAGTCATAATAAATAAATATTGCATTGCATTAAAATGTATGTGCTTTGGACATTGTCACTCAGCAGTGAACACACAGAACTGAAATTAGATATATTGACACGTTTTGTGATTTTCGTAAATCCTGGCCTCTAAGCTGTCATTATGTGTCGGTAGGAATGATTCGGGATCATATAGTGGCGCTCTACAGCATAGAGCCACTTGTTCGTGAGACACCATGTTGTAATTTTGGTCTGATCATGTGACAGGCCGGGACGTCACTGGCCTTATCAACGCAGGCAATAGGCAGCGACATCTAGCGTTACAGGGACAAAGAAGAGCTTTTGTACAATATTAAAAATATATATATATATAGATATGTATATATCTATATATATAGATATATATATATATACGTGTATATATATATATATATATAGAGAGAGAGATATATAGATATATAGATATATAAATATATAGATATTTAAATATGTTTGTTGCAGGGAAAGGACAGAAGCTCTCTTCATTTTGTTTCCAGGATTAAAGCAAAAGACTTACCAACAAATGTTGGCTGGGCAAATCGTATAATATCCAATTACTACCTTATCAATGACATTTAAAGCATGTTATTATTATTATTTTTCTTGTATCAATCTGCATCAAATCGCTTGTTTAACAAACTCACATTTTCACAGTAATCAATGTCAAGATTCTTCACACTGCTCTAAGTCACGCTCCAGACAGTTTGGTTGTGAAATTAATGAAATGATACAGTGGATGACACTTTTTTTATAGTGACTGGTAAGTTGTCATGATACGTCCAGTCTGCTGACCATGTGCTCTGGAGGATGACTTAGATATAGCGAGGGACTTAATGGTCACAGAGTAACACAACGTTCGTCCTCATTAATTGTCCTGTTATTCAGGACGACGACAGATGATCAAGAAGCAGAGGTGACCGACAAAAGTCCCTTTGTACCTCACCATCTCAAAAACAACATCCCTCCCCTCGCTGCCTTCTCACCTGTCAGTGTGACATAGAGTGAAAGTCGGGAAAGGAATCTTGCTGCAGGGTGTCACAAACACAACACAGATGAGGGTCAGACCACACTGCTGGGAGAAGGAACAGCCCTCTGACCAAAAGCTGGTGCTCATGTTTCATTCATTACATCGTTAACAGTTTCCAGAGTGTCAACAGCTTGTCTTTGAAGTGATAATCTTAACATTGAGGGTGTCCTTGAATTTCTTCTTCCCATTAAAATGGTTAATGTGAAATGATTTCTATAATCCAGCAAGGAGGAGTTCCCTGCCTCCTGTTAGTTAAACCATGTCTCATAAATCTTTGGGGGAAAGGCAGCAAATATGGGAAGCTCCTAGAAAGCTTTGGACATTTCTCTCTCAGTTTGCATATAGTCTATGTAATTAATATATGTGTTAATCCATTTGTCATTTTATACTATTGTTTAATCCTTTTTTTCGTTTGCGTCCTTCAGTTATCTGAGCGCAATAATGCTTTGCACCATCACACTTTCAAAGCCAAAGTACAGCAGCACGAAATACTGAAGAAAACTGATCCACTGGTTCTGAATAATATAGGAGAAATAAGGTAGACACACATTCGGCAAACAGGAATAGGACATGTGTTAACATTCAAGTGCCAAAGCCCTCTCATATCGGTAGAAATTAATGTCTGCTGTGAGCAAAAGGGACAGAAATATGATGTTATTATAACTCTGAAATATTATATATAAGTTTCACTGCGTTTTACTTTTGCTCTAGTTGTAATGACTCTGACAGAGTCTATTCACTTTAACACTGTATATTTTACACAACATGTTTAACTCTGAATATTTACACCAACACTCGGGGCTATTTATACTTGCTAGTGTTGTAATAACTCTGAAAGAGTCAATATACTTTGACACTGAATTTTTAACACTGGGGGAATTTACTGTGTAAATATTAGGGCTGTGAAATGATTAAAATTTTTAATCAGATTAATCACAGGTTTCTGTGGATTAATCATGATTAATCACATATATACATTCAGGGTTTTTCCTGTGTCAAAATGGGTCTTCGGTGTTCATTGGGTGAGTGATCAGCAGCTGGCCGCTCGGTCCATTCGCGCACCTCACAGTTGCGTATTGATCAGACAAGAAGACAGCTTATCAACTCCAGTGTTTCCCCTATTATAACAGGGGGAAATCTCCACCCGTCACCCTGTAATTTTCGTCTACCCCCCCCGTCAACAATTCTCGGCTCGCGCGACAGAGCTTCGATGCCGGCGAATACGATGTGTGGCGGGAGTGCGTGAGTTAAGACCGAAATGCGTGAGTCTCACGCTCAAGGCGTGACACTTGAGAGCCCTGCATTGCTGACCAGTGCGTGCGCCAGCATCGGAGCTCTGCTGCGCGAGCCGAGAGAAGAGTTGTTGACGGGGGGGGGTGCAAGTGACTTTTTTTCGTCCGGATGTGCGCGCACACGCCGGCATCCGAGCTCTGTGGCGCGCGAGACGGAGATCGGAGTCGTGTTAACGCGACACTAGAGACAGAATGACATGCTGCTGGAGAGACGACCAACAACAGACGGATTGGAAGCTCATTCTGCGCATGCGTTAAATGCGTTAAAAAAAAAAAACTAGTTAAACCTGTAATTGAATTAACTGAGTTAACGCGTTATTTTTCACAGCACTAGTAAATATGTTTAAATATGTGGTTAAACTTAACCAAACTTAACCACAGCTGTGTTAGATCACGACATTGTAATTGTTATTTGAAAGAATTTTGGAAGGCGCTGACAAATTATCGACCTACTTTATTTGAGCATCCAATAACTTAGCGTATTGTTATGTGGTGCAACACTTTCCATAGTTATCTTAGAAATTACAGATTTTACAGAAGAAAGTCATACGCATCATGGTCCAACTCACACATCTTTTCCACAGCTACTGTCACAGGTCAGCTCCCTCTGCTTTAGGTCAGCTGCCTCTGCTGGTCTAGTGGTTAGTGCTGTGGACATTCGTGCTGATGGTTGAGGGTTTGAGTCCAGCCTGAAGTCTGAAGTCCAGCCTGAAGTCACCTGTGTTTGAGCCGTCTCATTTTTTTTGGGGGGCGGCTGTAGCTCAGTGGGGTAAGGGGGTCGTCCTGCAACCCCAAGGTTGTCGGTTCGATCCCGGCTCTCCCCATTAGTTGCAAGTCGAAGTGTCCTTGAGCAAGGCACTGAACCCCCAGTTGCTTCCCGGGCGCATCACTGCAGCCCACTGCTCTTTAATAACTAAGGATGGGTTCAATGCAGAGAACTAATTTCCCCTTGGGGATTAATAAAGTATATATCTTATCTATCTCTTATCTTAAGGTTGTTGAATGTAATATCTTTCACAATGTTTATATAATGTATGATATTGTAAATATAGTATGCTCAATGAATATGGCTGGATATCGGAAAATGGCACGACCCAATAATATTGGTCCTCTGTGTTTAACAGCAATTGTGTTTTTCAGCCAATCCCTACCTGTGTTGCATAATCCAACGTGACTCTACTGACAAAGTTGGTCCAAAGTTTTGGTTAACACTGTGCAAACATGATGTTTCTTTTTAATAAACCTAACCGAGTAGTTTTGTTGGCATCACAATCTGGCTGGAAATAGTTTCCCCTAAAATGTAATTGAGAATACATTTTAGTTGTATGGGACCATCATTGAGTAGGAGACAAGGTTGCCCATTTCCCATAACTCCATTATGTCTTATGATTGAAGTTGGTAAAATAACTGAAACTCAACTGAAGTGATTGGGGCCATCAGTTATTTCAAGAGAACAATGACAAACAGCATATTGTGTGATTTAATTTGGACGACTTGTTGGATGGATGAAAGAACTCTTGATTGGGCGGCTTTAGCTCAGTGGGGTAAGAGGGCCGTCCTGCAACCGCAAAGTTGTGGGTTCGATCCCCGCTCTCCCCATTAGTTGCAAGTTGAAGTGTCCTTGAGCAAGGCACTGAACCCCCAGTTGCTTCCCAGGCGCATCACCGCAGCCCACTGCTCCTTAATAACTAAGGATGGGTTAAATGCAGAGAACTAATTTCCCCTTGGGGATTAATAAAAGTGTATATTCTATTCTATTGATGATAAGACAACAACTTAAGAAACAACATAAAACCCAAATTGTGTTTTGTACAAAGCATAAATCAAGTGAGGTGTGAGTTGAGCAGCAGTTCAGAGAAACAATGTACTACAATGATTTCTAATCTGTAAATATCTCTCTTGTAAGCTATGCGTTTCAAATAGTATTAAAAACAGTTTGCAACAAAAACACAAAGACAAAGAAGATAAATATTCAAGCAACAACCAGCTCTCTTTAGTTTAAGCAGAAAAACATATAATGTTTATTGTGTTATTCTTTCCAACTTGTGTCCAAAGACATTGACTTAGAGCTTTATTAATTATCCAAGCCATGTACAGTTAGAGGAAGTAAACAAAAACAGGAAGAGATCAGAGAAGTGTAAATTAAACTCTGGTTATTTCTATTTGCAGATTATATGTAGTTATAGTGTTGTTGAATATATACTGTGAAGTCTAGGGTTATGAGGTTTTAAGTTGTTTGTGTTTTCGTTCATCCCTTTATGTGGATGTATGACAGCCCACAGTTTGTGGCATGGCAAAAAAAAACGAAAACCCTACTGAAGAAGTCTTCTACAATAACAGTGTGATCTCATTTTTAGGAGATGTGGACATTTCGGTTGAAAGAATAAAACCCTCAAAAGTTTTGAGAACTGGGAAGAATGATTCCCAAAAAGAAGGACTCCAGAACTACAAAAATTCAGCCGGCTGATAATTATGTTTTTAACAAAGCATAAATGAAACAAGCCATGTTAACAAAATAATATTGTTCATTTCAGAACAAAATGTTAGCGGATGAGTATAATGGGAACATCCATCTTAAAATATGCCACATCAAGGACATCTTTTAATTTATTTAAACTCTTCACCCTAAAACACTGACATAATTCACTGTTATACATTGTATGATAAAAGGCAGAAGAGCAGTGGTGACAATCCTCCACAGTATGCGTAATCCAAGCTCATTTCAAGCTTATGTTCTAAGAGGGGACTTTAAACACAGGCATATGGTGACGGCTTTTTATCATACTCAGTGATCCCAGTGGGGGTCTAATCAAAAAAGTACATGCTCTTTAGATGTACGAGTCTGTTTTCTGAAGGAAATAAAAACAAAGCTTTTTCCTCGAAGAAGAGTCGACTACCGTCCCAGCTTTGAAATCTTGGGAACGGAGCAAATTTACTGTCATTCTGTAGCTTTTAGTCATTTCGTTGCCCAATGAGGAAACAATTTACAGACCACTTTTTGCTCGGATCTGGGTGAATAAAGTTTGACCCAAATGAAATAGACAGTAATAAATGCATGTTTAAGTTATAAGACGAAGAGGAGGACAAATAGTGATCTTTTGTTTTCCCCTGTTTTCTCAGAGAAATGCTCCCCACAGGACATGGCGTATACTTTGTTTAGCTGGAGGTAGCAGTTGATTCAGAGAGGGAGATAGGCTCTGCTCTTCATAACTGGGCCATTTAGTCCCCTGTGACCCAGCCTCTCTGCCTTTGGCAAACACATCATTTTATTGTAACCCCAGTCAGCAGCCAAACAGTCATCCTATAAGCCATCAGTAATGAAAAGCACTAATTCCAGCCTAGTGAACACAAACGGAGAGGCCCGATTCATATTCATGTGCGGTGCTTCTCCGTTGCACTCCATGGCAACCCATTCATCCATTCACCGGAGCCAGACCACCCCAAGCATATAGCATCCTCAATTTATTTGACAAGCACGGCGGCTCCTCAAGTTTTGTCTCAACTAAAACAATTAAATATCTCCGACTTTCTTAACAAAGGGGGTTGAAATGATTAAGGCGTTTCCTCTCTGGTGCAAAAAAAAAGTCCTTAATAAACAGTCGTTAAGTTTTGAAATTCTTTTAATGATAACACTTTATGCTTCAGCGGTTCTTACACACCAAACATGTCATCCACATACTGTATGTGACAATTTGATAAATTACTCCGCAGCTCATTCGACTGAAACGCACTCTGTCTTCTGTTTCTAGCCCAAAGCTGGAGATTAAAAGAAATGCATCTATAATTCCCCTGTTTAGTGATCACACATGTTTAAAGGTATGAGGCACCCCCAGGAGACGTTGCATGTAATAAAGTGTGTTTTCTCAGACGGGTGCAATTGCGGAGGCTAGACATGCTAGCAGGGCTTCACAGCCCACGTCTGGGTGATTCCAACAGCTGTTTCTACAGGCCCGGGGAGAGCGTGTCAAGTAGGATGCCTTCTGCTGTCACAAGCTCCTCAAGGTGTTTATTAAAAAAATGTTAATGCCATCAACATCGCACACACGACTTGGCCCTTGTGACAAGGATCCGGCAGTGCCCGACTTTTTCCACTTGTGGGATGGTCTGGAAGTGTATCCCTGTTTTTCATGCCCGCACAGCGGGAGGTGTTAGTGGGCAGCATACTTCACTGAGGTCCCCGGGGCCACAAGGGGTTTACTTTAGATGTCTTAGTAGCTCTAACGTTAGGAAATATTGATCAGGCTTTCTAAATTAAAGGGACTGCAAATCGAATATTCACTTTGATATAAGTGGACACACACATGCTCTCTACAACCACAGACTCCCACTCTTCTATATCTATGCGTTTCTCTGTATTCCAGTATATCATGTTTTAGTTATAGAAGAAGTATTATGTTTAATTTGTGTTGACCATGAGAGTAAAACATCTGCTCTTGGTATCTCAGCCAGCTGAGCCAATAGACAGACACTGATTTCACCATGTCAAGTGGAAGGCCAAGTTTAAGAAGTAATTCATCAATTTTAATCAACCTCTATTGGCAACTGAGGAATTACATCAGCATCTTCAAATCTCTTCAAAATGTTACATGTGCTTGTACTGGAGAGAAATATAAAGGTCACATTGTCATTATTAAAACCAAAATATCGAGGGAGCCGATAATACATCACATACTCTACGGTATATATATTTATTTATTGAAGACTTTAATTACTCGTTATTATAACATAAAGGTAAAGTAAACTGAGGGATATCAGAAGAAGGACATGTCACCATTCTGCTTTGCACAAACAACATTGTGTTTTGGTTCATTTATTTAAAGTTGTAAATGAGCTTTTAGCGACAGAAACTATTAAACTATTTCAATTTAACTGCATCTCGTTTTGAGTTTCTCACATAAGCGTCCGTGTGCTAGTTCTCTGTAATCTGTAGTAAATCAGGCACATGCTTGTGTGCTTTGGTGCAGTTGATGAAAGTGAACATAGATAGAGCTTTCTTGATAGTGAGAGGAGGATTTGTGCTTTGAATAAGTCTAAAGGCAAATTGTGAATACGGGGATCCTGCTAATGACCACTGACCATTAAAGATGTGAAGAAGATGCAATGTAACTGAGTTTAAAGCATTTCACTTTGTTCTTGACAATTAGACATAGTTCAATGGAAAATTATACCGTTTTGAGGACCTCAGAACTGCATATTATTGGTTTTCAGTTCGAAATGTAACATCTGCTGATTGCTTCTGATTATGACGAAAATGTCAATGACATGTGATTGATGCCATTGTCCCAAATCTGTCTGAAATGTGCCTCTGATGTGACAAATGAAGCAAACTGAATACACCTACTCCCATTCTAAAGTCTTTGCATATGATTTAAGTTGGATTCAGAATTAAATAATATGCTGATGAACATGAAGCATAGCCACGAGCAAAGTCATATCATCTAAATTTAAAGGTTGAGTGACAAAGTACTTGACATGATCTTGTCCCCATAGGCTCTGAAACAGTTTACCTGAGGCAAGAAAACTGGAAAAACCAGTTTCCCGCAGACTAAATTAAACCATTTCTCTCTAACTTATATCCAACTATATTATTGCGGTGCAGGAATACTGCTTTCAGTTGTATACGCTTGTGAGATTTAGTTTTTGAGCTGCTGACAGACTGATATCCCCTCTAGAGTTCCAACTTTTCACTATTTAAAAATATCTGAATTAATTGGTGTTGTGACTGTGATGTGTATACATTGTATATGAATGTTATAATGCCATCAATACAAATCAATCAACTGGTTTACTCTTGGTGAGAGGACTATATCATCCTCCCTAATGACAAGGTGTTCTTTGTTAATACTCGAACCACTCAGGCAAAAACACATCAGCTAAACAGGCTAATGGTGTCATTAATGTGACATGTGTAAATACGCAGCATTACCTCTAATGAGAACAGAGAATAGGCTACCGTGTTGTCAGTCTCACCATGCCTGCCCTGATCAGCTCCATACTGCATGTTCACAAAGGAGCAGACACCGTGTCACCAATAACATCGAAGCTTCATTCAACACCGTCTGACTATCAGCGGCGGGTTCAGAGCTATATTCATCAGCCTGCCGTTAATTAATGTCTGCATGATTGAATGCGAGAAGGGGCGCCAAACAAACGCCTGCACCACTCAAAGATAGGATGATTAGCTCATTCTTTTCTTTCGCTGTTGAAATAGAAATCAGACACGCTGTATTTTTTGTGTCAAATGCTCGGCGAACAAAAACCCAGAGTCGTTTTGATAGTAATTACAAGGCATCACGCCATTTAGACAGCTCCAAAATGCAACCTCCCGAACAGCGGATGGAGATAGACAAACATGTGCGTATGTTGTCCCTGACTTGGGGCTCTTTGATTGTGGCAGATTGGCAAGGAAGGGGGCTATTTGAAAGTGGGTCTCGGGAACAGCGGCTTTGAGGTTAGGGTTAAATGGGATTGCTCCCTTTGAATCATTTTGATGACCCACTGCAGCTGAGTCTGCAGGTTGTCCTGCTTGCTTTGAAGCGTATTATGTGCCCGAGATTGAGCAGAACTCAGGGTTTATCGCACGCACGCTCTCACACACACACACACACACACACACACAAACACACACACACACTGCATATCAGATGCAGGCTGGATGGTAGGTCACAGTTATGGCAACTCTCTAGAGGGAGGAGGAACTACTTTAACCAAATAAAGTCCTTGAAGGGTGGAACAAGTCTGACATTATTTAAAAGAATAGACAAAGCATAGATATGAGTCAGTGACTAGGACTGCCTTTATATATTACATTCACAGACCTTAATTGAAAAATATAAAATCAGCAAATACAGCAATTTATTTTGTGAATGTAAGCCTTTACGTGGGAATTTTATGATATTTATACATTTGGTCTGTCAACAATTATAAGTGTACTATTCAAATATGAATAGAATCCTAATACACAGTGATATTTGCAATTTTTGCAATCAACTGATTTGCATAGCTTATTCAAAAATGTCCCACCGCTTCCTCTTAGTCATAACTCAGTTAAATTAAGACACATGGCCATAATACACACATTGTGATTACAGTGTAAGCAGAGCTTTACTCAGATGTCCATCAAGATCAAACATCCATACATCTGTTCATAAATCACAGAAAATAAGGTGCCTCATAAAAAATAAGCTCTTGGTTGTGAAGACATTCTGCAAGGTTCTTTCGATTTCATGTCATTCATTTATGACCAGATCTGTTGTGTAGAGCAGAATAGAGCTTGAATAGAAACCGATGAGCTGAAGTTAGCCACGTTTTTAAAACAGTATGCAATGTGGTCAGAAGAGCATTTCAGATTTTATTGATAGCTCTGTCAAAAGAAACAACCTTCCAACTACCTTTAACTTCATTTCGACCTCCTTTTGCATCCATAATACTTTTCATTTTAAAACACAATTTGGCCTAATGAGGTTTCCTTTTTTTATCAGAAACACTTCGAACCAACTTCTCTCTCTATTTCTGGGTCTCTCTGGAGCTATCCATCCATCCATCTCAGGAATAATCAAAACAACAGATATTGACAATATCTCCAGTTCATTATAGCTGGTTCATATCACCAGCTATTGTGGTGTTGAACACAAGTACAGACAACAAGACACCACCTGTCCACACACACACACACACACACACATACACAAGCACCATCCCTGTTTTCAGCTGTTTAGCACCACATGCGCTGTAACCACAGCTTCATCGGTGACATGTGGCCTGTCCATTATTGCTCAATTAAAAGCTGTCTGCATGTCAATGGGTCCCACGCTGTTCCATATCACATATGCATCTTGTATTCTGGCAGAGAGATAAACAACTTCAAGCACAGAGGCTCCTTTTATTATCAGTCTCCCTTTGATACTTGGCACTTGCATTTGGGGCATGATTGAGATTAGATCTTACAGAGAGTAGGTGTTAGATGAAACTGTATAAGGAGGGTGATGCCCCTGACATTTGAAAGAGAAATAATTATTTGTAAAGAAGTTGTATTAAGTGTGCACTTACTGCAAGTCTTTACCATTTTTTACTTTCCCAACTATCTTTGTGAACATTTAGTTGTTATGCTTTTTCTCTTCTCCACCTGACCCGGACCTTTGTGTGATGCTCCAAATCTCATCTGCCTCCCTGCATTCACGACTGGATTAAAGAACACAGGCAGTCTGATACATACTGACACACTCTTACACACACAGCCGGCATTCAGCACCTTTATTTTCCCTCTCCGATTCATCTCCCCCCGGGTCGCCTGGCTATTTTTGCCCCAGCCTGCTGCTACCTGAGGGGTGGCAAGGTGGTAATGGAGGGCTGACTGAGGCCTGTCACTTCATGCTCCTTCACACCGGGGACTGTGAGTGGGAAAGTAATGGCCGAGCCTGCCAGATGTAGCAGTCACTTTTAATCAAGTGCAAGGCTGTCACTCCGCCTGTATTGATCCCTGTGAAGTCCCCAGGCAGCCTGCAATCGGACCGGTTTCTACACTACAACAACGTTCCTCTCGCCTTTCAAACAACTCCCCATGTGGTGGCATCTTAGTTAAATGAATCATAATCCAGCTTTGCCGTGAAAAACAGCAACCACAAAGACAGCAACCACAAAAAACAAAAAAAACAAGAACGGAAAGGCTCTTTGGCCCCTCCATTTATTTGTGTTACTCAGACACCATCTCCAAGTGCATGTTGTGGTTTTTATGTGTGACAGATATTAGCACGTAATTCACGTGTCTGTTTGTTTATGTCTGTGGCTCCCTCTTCATTGGTGTATTCATCAGTGGTGGCTGGCCAATTGAGGGCCACGGGGCCGAGCCCCACCCACCTTGAGCCACAAAAACAAAAAGCATATAAACATTATTATAAGAATATTCATTATATTTATGCTCAGCTTTGGGCCAAAGTCATCCGGCCCAAAAGCTGCGCGTTCTCGTTAGGACAGATACGGGAGTAAGAGACATGAAGCTCACAAAAAATATGAGAACACCAGGACACACATGATAACTCCTCAAGCAGCCATATTGGGCAAAGTGAATGTCACTACCAGCTGGACGACGGACACAGGAGGAGGTGAAGAAACACAATGAGAAGGAGGATAAAAACAGGCACACTTTAACCCGAACAATGTCCATAGGGGCATCATGTTCTATCAGATTATATATATATATACAGGACTGTCTCAGAAAATTAGAATATTGTGATGAAGTTCTTTATTTTCTGTAATGCAATTAAAAAAACAAAAATGTCATGCATTCTGGATTCATTACAAATCAACTAAAATATTGCAAGCCTTTTATTCTTTTAATATTGCTGATTATGGCTTACAGTTTAAGAAAACTCAAATATCCTATCTCTAAATATTAGAATATCATGAAAAAGTATACTAGTAGGGTATTAAACAAATCACTTGAATTGTCTAATTAACTCGAAACACCTGCAAGGGTTTCCTGAGCCTTGACAAACACTCAGCTGTTATAAATCTTTTTTTTTACTTGGTCTGAGGAAATATTAAAATTTTATGAGATAGGATTTTAGAGTTTTCTTAAGCTGTAAGCCATAATCAGCAATATTAAAAGAATAAAAGGCTTGCAATATTTCAGTTGATTTGTAATGAATCCAGAATGCATGACATTTTTGTTTTTTTAATTGCATTACAGAAAATAAAGAACTTTATCACAATATTCTAATTTTCTGAGACAGTCCTGTATGTATATGTGTTTTATATTATACAATATTTATATTTTAGTATAATGTATTTATGATATTTATAGGGTATATTTACATTCGATGGTATCTATATATCATATAATACTGAATATTACGATATGATTATATATATATATATATATATATATATATATTAATATACCCTCTTGAGCCCCACACGATTTTTGAGGTTTCTGCTCGAAATGACATACCCAAACTAAAAAGGGTGTATGCAACCACAACAGCTATTTGAATAATGTTGGTGTTAAAATAAAGGCAACACACGTGAGCTTTTGTTCAGATGTGTAAATATTAGTATATATGTTACTGGTTAAGAGTAAATGAAGATTAAAGTTCTATGAAAATAGAAGTTTCAGGTTCGATTAGAAAAAAAAGCACTTGGATGCACAGCAAAGGCCTAAAATCACCCAGATAATAAAACAAATTGTGAACAGACTCTCTGCAAAGTATGAGTTTTAAGTAAAGAGAATTTAGGCGAGGTCTCTAAAATTTGCATTTGGGCACATTAGAGCACCATGTGTGCCATTTGACTTTTCTCATGTACCAAACTATTTATTTCACTTTCACTTTTACTTTTGGTGTTCAATACATCCAAATACATCATTCTGTGGCTTTAAAACAGTAAATCAAAGATAGAAAAACGATCAAACAAAGTGCACGTGCGCGTGCGCGTTGCGCATAAAGCTGTTTTTTAGATCTGTCACAGAGCAGCTGTTACGCGCGCAGATATCCCCGCCGGGGAAGGGCGGATTTTAAAGAACGACAGGTCTTTGGAATCCTTAGAGCCAATAGAATCGATTGGTAACAAGAAAAACAAGATTGACAGCAGTGTGAGCCAATAGGAGACAGAAAGGCGTCGCCATATTTGAAATGTGAAATCCGATTCGCTGAAATTGCTTGACTATGCTGACTATGACGCTTCCCCAAAAGTCCGCCTGGTTTTTAAAGGGACATAAACACACACTGAAGCCATGCCAGCTGGAATGCAGGGCAGAGAAACGTTTTTTCTTCTTCTCAAGAACAAAAGCAAGTTGAATTTGCTGGCTGTAAAGCTATGAAGCGATTACTATTTCTGTGTCCTTTGGCTCATATCTCCGTGATACTTTGGTGCAAAAGGATTCTGTAAAGATATTTAGAATCTGTGTGAAGTCCTCTTGCTTTCTAACATCTCGTTTTTTATGATTGCACAAAGCTACATGTCGCTAGCTCCGGAAACGTTCTGAGTGAGCCGACATCTGACACAATTATGATTATGATATTTTAATTTTAATTTCAGTTGGTGTTTGAGTTGTGTTGAAATGGCTCACTGATACTTGGAGCCCAAGTTGGGTGCGTTGGGGCTATGAATAAGATATCCTTATTATGTCAGTGTTGTAATACGAAGTATGAATGTGTTTTTGATACTTGTTTTGCAGTGAATCATACTGGGATGTTTGCTGAAATTGATTGGACGGCCCTACCAAAAACATTCCACCAGCCTCCACTGGTATTAATGCATGCGTGTATTTATCTAAAGACGGGATGCCTATTAGTGTTACAAGCTTAACGCATGGGGGAGCTTGAGTAATTCCTTCCATCTTCACATTGTTTGGATTCAAGGTTTGCTTAAAATATCTTCAAGGTTAAGTAGTCACTGTGAAGCCATATTTGTCTCGCCTTCACCTCACTCAACAGAAATGCATGCTATTGTGAGACCGGGTGAAAGTCAGGATTTGGCACCTGGCTCTACCTTTTTTTCCAGAGATCTGTTGCAAGGCTCTGGTTTTATTGTGCATTTGCTGAGGCCACTGGGGCTGACTATTACTGGGTCATAACTCGGCAGGATGATGAGGGATGAATTCTAATGTGGATCCATCACCAATAGGGAGATGTAGGGGGGTGGCAGGAACGAGAGTGGGAGGACTCATGGGGGAAATGGGAATAAAGTATGTCATGAGCACACACACACAGATATGAAATCAAACGTATATACAGGTGCTTGCACTGTCCTTTCTCCTGGAAATGGAAGTCATGTTTGTGCATAATAACCAATCAGATATGTGTTATGATCACATGTTTTTCTCATTTTTTTATAATAAATTGTATCTAACTTCCAATACTATCACACGAGGGAAATGCAGAGGACAGAGGAGGCACTATTGCACAGAGGTCACTTTCCCTTCCTGTGCAACACTTTGCTGTTCTTCACCTAAACTCCATTGGTGTGCGAGGATCGTAACGGTCTGGAAGAGAGAGAGGAGGGAGAACAGCTAAAGAATAAGCTGCTCCGCCATCAGATACATGGTTGACTCCATGTGGTAAACCTCACTGACAGATGCTTAGAGTAAGAGTAAAAGGAAAGGTGTTAGGCAATGACATGTGAAATAGAGGGCAGAATGTCGAGCCCCCTGCATTGCAGATGTACTCCACTGCGCCACAGTGGACAGACCACACCGAGCAAGGCAGCAATGTGAAGGCACGCTTTTTGAGAGAAGTTGGTGAAGGAGGATTTCTTTTGGGAGGCTTTTTTATGATTTTTCATCTTCGAGCTGAAGCAACATGTTATCTCATGTGAATGAACTGAAGATGTTAAATAACACAAAAGGCGAATATGAATTGTAAAAGGATGCGGCAGTCAAAAAAATCTGACAACTATAAAGAATGTAAATATCTGCTGCTGCTGCTGCTGCCAAAGAGGTTATAGCAACAATGATGATTAATTTATTTCTGTCATATAATAAGTGGCTGCAGCAGTATTTAGAATTCTTCCCAGCCTTGTAGGAGCATACTCATTTTGAAGTTGTAGATGTTTGGTTCAGTTTAGATTAAACTTGAATGAACCCTGTGGGAAAACTTGGTTGTTGCAGTTCAAATTTTGTCAGCTTCACATCTTTTACAACCTGCAAATCACATCACATAACTGCCCCAAAACCTCACATCTCACAACAGGAAAACCCAAATAACCTTCAGGGGGGAAAAACAAGGAAAGAAAAGGGAGGAGGATGGGGAGGGGCAATAGATGGATGGACAGATGCAATAGATGTAATGGGAAAGAGGACAGAAATTTAGAGCAAATAATATGAATAATGGATATGAAATGAATAAGGAACAGTATGCAGTAAAGAGATCCATCAGAGATCCCTCCAGCTCCACGATGGGACAGGGAGGGAGGGAGAGACAGTAGGTAGGTGGCAGCAGACAGTATGAGCAGGAATTGAGCAGGCCAGACGCATCCCAGCAGCTAGGATCACAAATAGAGAGGGATCATCAGGCAGATAGTCATAAAAAAGTCAAGAGGTAAGAAAGGAGAAAGCAGAGCAAAAAAGAAGATGGAGACGGTATTGAATGAGAAAAAGTGAAAAGGAGATAGAAGGAGAAAAAAAGAAAAAGGACTAAAAGAGCAAGGCTGCAGCTAGCAGCTATGTAGATAATCCAAAAGGAGCATACCAGATATCACCCCTCAGCAGATCCTATAAGCTAAGCCCTCTTAATCAGCTTTAGTCTTAGTCTAAGAGGCTGGACTGTGAGCTCCTAAAGGGACTTCTGGAAGCTGGACTATAAAAGAGGAGCTTGATAACCAAAACTTAAGGCTCCCAACTCTACTTTAAGACTCTAAGGAATCCAAGTAAGTCCGCAATTTAGTGAAATAGTTTCTAGTGGGCAGCATTCAGCACAAGAAATTAAGATATGATATAATTAATCAATCAAGGCTTTGTAGGTTAAGTTAAGAATTTAAAAAGATGATTGATCTCAGAAGATATAATGGCAGCCACAGAGAGTTTCAGATTCAGTAGAGAGAATTTAGAGTGATTCTTGATTTGATGGACTAGATGCAGAGAGCTGCTAAGGAGGAGAGAGGATAATACAGAGCCCTTTGCATTTTATTAAGCAGTACAGCAAGTAAGAGCCATTTTGCCTGTTTTTCAAAGCCATTTATTTTTGAGATAATTTTGATTTTGAATTTTGAAAGAATGAAGTCCTTGAAGGATGGAATTTTTTTTTCTGATTTATAAAGATGAGCAAGTTTTTGCATTGAGAAGAAGAAAGATTACAGTGGTGTTGGATGCCATGCAATGCCAGGCCAAAACACACATCCACAAGGGCAGATAATTCTCTTTCTCTACATGTTAATGACAGGTTTTCTTTTCATTTTCTTTTAATCAACAGAGGTCATTTGTGTTTTATGTTCAGAGTTGGTTTTCAAACATGTTTTTTGCTGAGTTTACAGTTTTGCTCTTTCCTCTGGTCCATGCTTTCTCTGGTTTTATTGGTAATGAATGTTAAGTTTCATTTTGCTCTCTCTGGTTTTATAATATTGCCCAAAGGAAGCATGTATAACAAATTATATATTTGAAGTGTGGTGGAAAGTTTGTTAATTAAGGTTGGTGGTTATGAATATAAATACAGTTACAATCGAAAAACAAACTGAGATTTATAACAAAGCCAAATCTGAAACCAAATTATAAACAAAACTGAGTGCCAGTCTCTGTCTGCTGAAACACTGTGGTCTGGTGTCGGGTGAAATGCACAAATAAAGACATAAACTCAGGAACAGGAGGTCACAGTCCTGGTCACAAGAGGTCATTTATTAAGAGGTCCAGTGCCGCCTCGGAATTTCTCCTGTTTGGCTGTTTTTAAATAAATTCTGATCTTTCTCAAATAAACTTTTAAGATGATGAAGATTTTTCAATACAAGATTATTATGATGTAGAAAGTCTCAGAGATGTGAGAGTTAGCCAGGACCTTAGATTCAGGAGAGGATAGGATCTAGATAGGAGGTTTAAGTGCCAGGAGAGGAGATGTTGCAGTGGCCTGTTGAGAGAGCAGTTGACGAAAGCCAGAGCAGAGAGCCAATTAGCATTCCACAGAGCTAAATTAAGCACCTCAAGAGTCAGGGACAATTAAACATAAGAGAGGTCCAAGAGACAGGTATAATTGAGAATAAATTAAAGGCTCAAAAATAATAGGAGAAATATGATAAAATAAAAACATAGGAACCAAGCCCATTCCATTCCAAATATGATAGAGAGATTAGACAGCTTTGTTTATTGCAATTGGCAGACAGTTAATCTTAGAGGAGATTAAATTTGTTTTCATTATAAATTTCATTCATTAAAGAAAGGTATAAAGTAAATCTCATCCACTAAGCAGTGCTCAAAGTCATTACCAAGAGCTGTCTGTCAGCCTGCCTGGCTGAAGATTATTTTTTTTTTCATTGCTGAGGAGAAAGGGAGGCTTTATTTTATTTTTTTCATTATTCATATATTTTAAGACTCTATCTGACAAACTAAGCGGGATTCTCAGATTAGTTGAACGCCATATGGATTCAAGCTTTGGTTTTAGCCCTGCAGTTTGAGGCTTCTACCAGAGCAAACCTCCGTCTGACCTTCTTCTCTCAGAGGTCTTCTTCTTCAGTTTCTCCTGTCCTTCTTCTCAGAGGGGCTATTGATCAGAGTCACAAGATGATCAATCTGGGACTGTCATCAAGATGATCCAGGAGTGACGGATATAGTATCGAATCAAATACAGATCAAATACAGCTTTAAATGCTTCTACAAAATACTCAAGGAATAGCTTAGAACATTTACTGTAGAAACTTTTCCTAACAATCGGTAGTAAAAAGTAAAAAAGTTGAAGTTAATTGTGGTCAGACGAAGAAAAGCATGAAAGAAGAGTCTCACAGAAGACATGTCAATCAAATAACAACAAACAAAGCAAGATCAAAAGAAAGTGAGTGGTGGGTGGAAGCCTCTCGAGTCCAACAAGGAGATGGATGCCAAGAATGCAAGCAATAAGGCAAGCAAATCCAGCACTATCAACACAAACATATTAAATACATCCACAATAATACAATTACTTTATTACAAACTATAAATTCTATAATAAAGAAATATATAATATGAAGATAATAACAGAATCACAAATCAGATTGGCGTAAAAAATTGGCTGTAGTGTTTTCCAGGTTGGATGTGACAGAAAAGATAAAGACAAGGCAATGAGGTGTAGTGTAATTTTGGTTGAGGATTAATTAATAGATTAATAGGCTCGATTCAAAGTTACTCCACCTACTCCTGTGCCTCCGGAATGGTGCCTTTAGGAATGTGAGAGGGAGGAGAGGAGCGATTCATTCATTCATTCATATTCTTCAGCTCTCAGTTAGGTTTAGTTCAGGCAACATAAATTATGAATTATTATATCAATCATAACACAGCACATAGATACAGAGATGAGAAGATTTAGGAAAGATTTATTAGAATTTAGAATAGACCTTTTTTGTTTGAAATAATGCTGTTTGTGTGTATAAGTATATTGTGTACTACTTGACTCCTCTGCTGCTTTTTTTTTTATTTAATTGAAGTGGCGTGACACAGTCAACTCTCTAAGTCAACAAGGGTGTGGGTAACTGAATGGAAGAGCAGAAGAGCAGAGAAAAGGTGTTAAACCTTCCCTCTCTCCTGTCTCTGCCCTCTGGGTTGTCAGCAGGAAGTCCGGTGATCAATATGTCAAGAAATGAGACGCCGCCTCCGCTCCGCCAACGTGGGATGCCGCCCTCATCATCTCAGATCAGTTTTCCCCAGAAAGTCTTCCAGTTGTCTACGACACACACATTATATGCTGGGCACCTCGACAGCCAGCGGTTGAAAGACGACATTCGGCTATACAATTCGTCTGTCTGCAAATTGAGGGGAATATAGCTAATAATAATAATACAAAATAGTGCAGGGCATGAACATGCTGATTATAATGCAGTAAAAATCATAGATTGTGTGAATTGTGCGGAAATGCACGGATGTACAGTAAGTGTAAGAATACAAATATGCTTTACATTGCTGTCATCACATTTAAATTTGAATTGCAAAAGACGATATAGATAAGACATCTTTATATTCCATCAATGAGGTTTGTACCCGATGCTTTTAACAATCAGAGTTTACGCTCTTCTTTTTTCCCCTTTCTTTTCTTTATCAGAACATCTTGTTATGTAAAGCACATCACAGGAAATTACCATCGTCTGCACAGCTCCAGCCTAATGTGAGCCATCACGGGTGACTTGGGGAAAATACAGGGGGAGTGAGGTCTGTCTTCGGGATTTGCAACCTAAGTAACAACCCTTGCAGACTGGTGCAGAATCCCTCTCAATCCCCCTCTATGTGGAACAAAGATTTGGCACTGCAGCTCACATAAAGTCAGCAGAAAGAAAAAAAAGACATGGCACCTCTAGCGCCTTCTATCTTTTCTGGAGGAAACAGGCCGATGGTTCTATTAAAGCATGCGGCATCACACAGCCAGGGTAAAATAGCTGTCAGATGTGTCACTTTTAAATGACATACCTATTAGAAGCTAATACAACCCCTGAGCTAAGTTGAGCCAGCCGGCACATATAAAGGCAAAAATTCAGCAGAAGGATGAGATGTTGAGGTGAACGAGAGAAGGATATTTCTTTGCCTTTTGTGCAAGCTTTTATTTGCCTGTTCGGCCCCTGTCAAGATAGACAATGCAGTTCCCTGAGAGTCTAATCGATGCTGCAAATGTCAAAGACTGGCTATGGTTGCATGGGGCCAAAACATGACTCTCAGTGCGGTGTTGTTATCTGCTGGACCAAGACTTCAACAGCTGATGACCAGTCCTGTGGTAAGAGCCAACATCTACAGAGGCGTTATCTTATTGTCTTCTCATCTACTCAATGGCAATGATCCACCCTAATCTAGGAGGTTTTGTTTATCAGGAAATCTCCCTGCAACGAGCTTCCCCTCTGCGAGAGCCACATGTATGATACGATGCGAGGGCTTGTAAACAATTGGCAGGTACTGTATGTTAGCATGTTGTTTGGCAGGCATCAGATTCACCCCTTTTCTCCCCAGCTTGTAATTACTGCTCCAACGCAATTATTTTCATTTTAGTTGATATTATGTTTGCTCTCTGAATTCTCTATCATATTGATTGATTGGTGTGTGTGTGTGTGGTGTGTGTGCTGGAATGCACACACACACACACACAAAGAAACAGAGTCATTGCATTTCAGGGAGCATCTACAGTGAAGAGTGTAGTGTTGTGTCATTAAGACAGCCCCCCCTCCCCACCCCCTGTTACCCCCAGGGTACCATTATTCTACAGATGCACAATAAAATACTCAGCAACACACCCACATGCACACATACAGCCATCCAGGCTACCTTAATTGGCCTCAGTCTCACAAGAGAGTTGTATTTTTTTTTTAATGCATTGTGTATCGAAGACGAAAACGGAACTCCCACTCCTTCACTGTTGTGACATAGTTTTCAATATATCAAGGCAGATTTTATCACTGCAATGAAATTAGATCGGTCACAGTACTCGTCTCTCCCAAAGCAAATAAAAATCCAGTCGTCTTGAAAGACTACATGAATTTAATCGATCAATACATTGATTAGCAATTATACAAAGGCGGCAGACCTGGACATAAAATGCATCATTTGCTAAATAACGAGGACATGACACTCTGATATACAGTTCTTTAGTTATATTATTTTCGGGGAATTTCCCATGTTTCCCGTGTTTGCAGTACGGACTTTGTGGGCGCTAACGCCACTGTTGACCTGAAGAGGCTGCAGAGGGTGCAGTCAGGTGATAACTTATTTTTACCTGTCAGCATGAATTTTAACTGGGAAGGTGTAGCACAGTCAAGTAATATATAGCTTTAAAAGTCAACATAATATGTTGAAAAACACACACCGTGGGTGCTTTTTAGGTTATTGGCTGTATTGCGTTGAATCAGGAAAAAACTGTTTCCAAGTAGAGCTCAGCAACCACGTCTCAGAATTTACAAACACAAGGAAACAGAATCCATTCTCTTCTATCTATCCCAGACTTTCAGTGCCGAGGAGAGAAACAACAGGCCCATTGCTATCTATCTCTTCCTGTACTGGAGGGGCTCTATGTGATAGATTCAACTCTTAGCGAAACTCATTGGCAAGAGACCAAGTGCATGTTGTCCCAGAACCAATGCTTTAAAAGTTTATATTGTTCAGATTTTAGTGCCGTGTTCAGTTTCTGATACCTGCCTCAATCACTCGAGAGTCGCATTATCATCGGTCACTTCGGACTCAGGACTTCAGGCTGGCTGATTAACCGCTCATCCTGTCAGGCTTTGCACACAAACTGAAAGATCCTAAATTAACCAATACCTCAAATTTCCCAGTGATCCTGTTGCAAAGCAATGTTTTCCCATTTGGGTTTTGTATGGAATAAACGAACAAGAGTTAGCATGCAAATTAATGAGCCTTAGAGGTTCTTCTAGGTTGATTTCATTGTCTTTGGACAGCGAGCGAGACTATAGTTGTTTCCCCATGCTGCCAGTCTTTATGCTGAGCTAAGCTGACCGGCTGCTAGCTTCATATTGAACAGACAGATATTAGAGTAGTATCGATCTCCTCATTTAAAGGCTTGGAAGGGAAGTGGACATGTTAATTTCCACAAAAAAATATTCCTTTAAACGAGGTGGAATCCACCTGTGCAAATACAAAAGCTTAATGGATTTGGTAAGGCAGGCAACAGGCAGCCTACGTTTAGGACCCTGCAGGCAAAGGGGCTGAGCTCAGACACACTGAGAGAGCAGGCCAGCCTTTGTTGGGGGACTGATTTGGTAGAGACCAAAGTCACAGAAACATGCTATTTTAAATTTATTGCATCAATTATAAAATGTGTTATTTATCAGTCCTTGTGTTTGGTGAGATACGTCATATTTGAGGGATTGCTCCATAAGACTCATATTGAGTCCATAAGTCTCACTTGCATGTTTCCAACGGGGGCTGTGCTCCACCAGTGGATACCTTATCGGAGCAACCACGTTTTTTCCCAAGCCTATTTCATTTTATTGTCCTTTTTAAAATGGCAAAATGCATGGGCCTTTCTTTATGTTTTATTTGAGCTTGTGGGTTTTGCACTGTGCTGAAGGAGAGTGTGGCGAAGCCATTTTTGCATTGCCATTTTATTGTGTGTCACTTTAATTTGCTGTGAACAGGTACATTTAGTTTGTGGGGTGTGGGAGTTACTCTTAAATGAGCAGTGCAGTTTAGCCCCACATGATTTATTAAGTTAGTTTATTAACTGGAACTTGTTCTTGTTTGTGCACTTTTTATTTATGTATTAAACATATAGTTTACTCCGTCGGTCAATAAAACATATATTTTCGGCACAGTATTCTCTGGCCCCAGTTTACTCTGGCTGTTGTGCATGGAATAAACCTGATTCTCGCTATGCTTGTCAACACAGGATATAAATCGCTTAATTGCAAAAGTTTGTTTCCTATTTATGCATCAAATACACCTCAATTGTGAAAGTATATTTCTAACTAGGACTTGACCCAGTAGCAATGGCTTCTGTATGCTCAAGCACCGATAGGCTTTCGCACACAAGCGTGTCTAGCTGTGGGTGCACTAAAAGCAACCAACATCTGCCTCAAGTCTTGGTGAACAGACAATCCCATGTCCATGCTGCATCCACCTCTCAGGAGACCCTTGGCCACCTGTGAGACACAAGCGTGCACACACACACACACACGCCTACACTCACACACTCTCTCTGTGCCTGCCCTACCCATCCACCACATGAATAATGCATCATCAGACAGTCGGCAGTGAGCTAATGAGTCAATTGCTTAGAGACTGGAGAGATACCCGTGCGCTTTGATGGTTATACCAAGCGTCCCCTCGCTCGGGTTGTACGCAGCACCAGATGTCCAAGGTGCGGGGTGATGAATTATGGGTCATCCCTCTCGCCCCTCGTCTGCAGTGTCACCACATAAGGAGGCAAGAGCATGTGGTTTGGCGCATGTGGTTATACGTGTGTGTGTGTGTGTGTGTGTGTGTCTGGGTCCGTCGTTGCTCAAGGATGGAGAACCATTTATAGACACATTCTACTGAAAGGTTGGGATAATTTCACGTTGATGGTTTTCCCTCTGCAGAGGGGAGGCATATCCCTCTGCAACCACAGCTTATGTTCTAGAAGCATTTGTACTGCAGAGCATCTGAAGAAAATACAGTTGTGCTGAACATATAATAAGGACTAAAATACAATCAGCCTCTGAATATGCAAAGGAGGGGGGTGGGGGGTACATGTATGAAACATGCTTATGCATGCAGATTTAGATGATTGTTTACACATGCATGTCAGAACAAATGCTGGACTATGAATATATGATCATCATAATGTTAAGCTTTGGTGCATTGCATTTTTCTCCTCTTTGATGAATGTATCTCTTCATTCTACAGCTTTTCACATCATGATCGTATTTGAAAACACATTTGACCCTCTAAGGCAGGGGTCCCCAAACTTTTTCCTGAGAGGGCCACATAATGTCTCCCTTGTCTGCTGGAGGGCCAGCCGGGGGGGGGGGGGGGGAGGAGGTGCTAGTGAGAAGTGAGAGTGTGCTCACCTGTGCGCGCATCACGGCTGAGTGGTGCGCTCGCTGTGAGCGCTGCGCGTGCAGACAGCATTTAACGGAGCGAAGCAGCGCATGCGCTCTGATCGCTCTTTTAATGAAGTATCGATACTAAAAATATGCTAAATCACATCGTTTTTAACGTACGGGTACTTTGTTAGCATCGCTACACCGTGCAGCGTGACAGCAGCAGATGTCGCGGACTAACATTCAAGCTAACCTAACTTCCCAAACGCTGTCGACATCTGAACGCTGATTGGCCGAGACGCGACACGTCCCATCAAAGATGTTTTGTTGCGAAGAGCACCACTCCACATTTTCTCCGCGTCTCACTGCAATCTCAACAGCAGCGGGCCAGGTGAAAAAAATAATAAATCGGAACGCGTCTCTGGTATTGTTCAGGGGGCCGGACCAAATGTGGAGGCGGGGACCACTGCTCTAAGGGTTGGGCCTGTGCTATGGCTACACTGTGACTCATTCTGTCTTCAACTACAATTTGAAAAGCAATATCAACCATCTATGATCTGATGATGAGCATGCCAAAAAAACAAAGTGAAGTGCAATGTAAAGTGAGGGGATTTAAAATGTGACCAAAGCTTCCCTAGGTGACACTATTGAAGTCACAAAGCTCTCGTGACAATTACAGCCAAGTCCACTCAGCCACTTCAACAGTCTCTTCGCGTGGAGAGAACTTCTTCCAATGTCAGAGTGAAAAACTGTGTAAAGAGCTAGATTTCATTAATAATCCTTTCAAAGTGAAACGTCTGCCTTTGCAGTTTTAGTGTGATCCTACCGACAGTCAGGGCAGACTGCAAGGCCAAGTAGTAATTAGAGTTTCATGAGCCAGAATATAATGCTGCAAGAAACTGTTTCACATGTTTAAACTTCGTCAAGTATTGTTGGCATTTCTGTGGAGAGATTTTATAACCATATAATATATGCTTCATTGGCTTCCTGCAGTGGGGGTTTTTCGTCAGGACTCCGTTTTCTTTCTCACTCTGTGCTTGTATGATTTTGGTTCACAATTTCTGTACAACAAGCAGGCAGTGGAAACATAGCTGGAACGAACGGCCTGAGATGGCTGTTTTTAGAATATAAGTCTAGTGTGTGTGCAGGTTGACATGTGTTCCTAATTTTCAGACTCTAAATTGTTCAGAAAGCATGAGCAATAAATCCAATTACACTGTAAAAGCATCAGTGAATGGCATCGAGGTGGCTTTAGGGCGAAGCACTATGACCATTATGTCAGACGGGGATGCCACAGTAACAATTACTGGAGAATCTTGCCTGTAAATCTGCTCTGCGCCAAACTGTCTGGCTCCTCCTGACAGATCATTATTAGCTTTAGGTGCCAGGAAGATGTGCATGTTGATTACCAACCGCTTCATCTATCTCACTCGAAGCATCTACATTCTCCGATTCATAATTCAAAGCAGCCACTCACATTTAGATGAGCCCTGACGAATTGTAAATATTTCATGATGGATAACGCTACCAAAATTACCATCGCTTCCAAAATAATCAAGCAGAGGCCATGGGTAAAAACAGAGCTCACCATGATCTCCTCCTCTACCCTCTCGAATGTGGCATACATTAATTTGGAAAGTTGTAAGGGTTTAATACATCCCACATAATTGCTCACCATTTGTCGTTAGAGATTTACTATCGCTCATGATTTCATAAGTTAGCAGTCATTCAAAACTATCACTTTTAACGTGGCCTTTATCTGGCCGTTTACTTAGATGTTGGTAGATCCGTCTTCCGTCTGAGACAAATCAACTGAAGTTAACATCACGTGATTCATAGCTCCACTTTACAACTTTATCACAGAGGTAATTAATTATTTGGAGCTTTCCATTTGTACTCAAAGGACAAACCAGCACAGATAATTTGTCAGTTGCCTCACAGACAATCAGTGAAAAGTATGGCTAATTAATGATCACTTATTTTCACTTCTGCCATGACAAAAGCAATCTCCGAATGCAGGTTTCCAAGTGATTCTTGCAAACATGCCATCAGATATCCAGGACGGTAAAACTGGGAAATGCATGCTGGAAGAAAATGAAGCTCGAGTGTTTCCTCCTTGGCAATAATGTCTACATTAAATTTCTACCTGACTGTAACCTGGTCAAGAAGGAGAGTTATTAGTCTTTTTTTCCATTCTCTATTTGATTTCAGCTCTCACACTTATATGGTATATTTGTATGTCGGTCTGTGGATCCGAAGAAAGATTTCCATCAAAGTTAAAAAAGCACATTTATATTAAAATAAATCAGTTTTCTCTTGTTATATGCTCCCACGCTGACCATGATTCATGGCAACCTTAAAGAGGCATACCTTATGCTATGGTTAGTACAGCAGTAGAATTGAGCTGCTTTGACATTCTCACTGTAAGCACAGTGTAGACTAGAGCGTATGGGATAAGAAATCACATGTATGCGATAGATGCCTTCCTATCCAATATGAAAACCTAGTCATTTGAAAAGAATACGAGTAGTAAGAATCATTTTGTTTTGGTATTTTCATTGAGCAGGGATTATTTTATATGTATTTGGAACCCAAATCCAGGAGAGGCTGTCCCTCTGCTCTGTTGGACCTCGTCCTTTGTACGAATATTACCTTTGCTCCACTGCTGACAAGTGCTGAACTTGGATTCAACAGTCATCCAACCACGGCAAACCTTTTCTGGTCACAAGTTCCACTGGAGAATGAATCATTGCTTTATTTTGCCATGCTTCATTCAACTTTCCAAATGGCTTGGTCTCCATCATGCCACGGCTCTCTCTTTACTCAAAGCCAGTAATTCATAGCTGGTATTTGAAGTTATAACATATTCTCAGGGATGTCATGGAAGCTAGCACAGAGGATGCATTCTTTTTTCAGGGATGGAAGCAATGTGCAAAATGTCCTGATGTTTGACCAAGCATGTAGTGAAAAGAGGGAAATGTTAAATAATTTTAAAAAAGAAGCATAGTAGATAATTATCATTAACTGTGGCCCAAGTCCTAAATTAAAGCATAACAGGTGTTACGTGCCTGGAATGTGTAATTTAAAACATTCACAGAATCAACTAACATTGTCACAGAATGTGAAGAAGTTACCACGGTGACGATATGTTTTACACATCAACTCTATAAGTCAATTAATTAGTTCATTTCATTAATCACCATCTACGATGTCATCACATGTTCCATGAGGAGCAGACTTTGCTGCAGTGTTTTGTATCGGGCATCAAAGCAGGCGCTTCACAGCGGCGGCGCCTGCCCTTTGATGTGACTCGCCACGTTCCCAAACTTACCAACATGAGCGTCTGGCTTGAGACCAATGCAGCAACCAAAAAATAATGAAGCGGCATAATTTAGCCATGTTCACAGAGTATAAGGTATACTGCCTCATTATATTTCAAACATGATAACTGCTCAGAGCCATTATCTTTTAGTCATGATCAAAACCAAATACTTGAGACATAAACCAGTTCAACATATTCAATATGAACAAATGCAACTTTAGTTTGCACCTATCAACAGATCAAATATTTACTACTCACAAATGTTTGGGATTTAAATCCTTTTTGTTCTTAAATACCATCCATTTTATATTCAAAGCCGGTCTTGTTGATCTCTGTTAACAGAACGTATGTCTAATTTCTGTCAAACATTCAAAGACAAAGCTTCTGTTGTATCGATGCGTCACCGTGTTATCCGTGACAATTTAAAAACACGTTGATCAAAAGAGTAATCTGCAAGATGTGTTTCACGACCTGATGTTTTTTTAATAGTTTATTTGAAAGTAAAGCTTAGAGCAGCACTTACACAAATGCAATATTGTTTTTCCACGAGTGAAAAGATGTTCACTTTTCCAACAGATAGAAAGGATTTGTCTTCAGTTCTCAGACCCAGTCGGTTTGATCAAGTTGTCACTTTCCACAGCCGTCATGTTCATATTGTTAGCGATGCTGGAGCCGGTGGCTCGGTGGTTTCAGACGCGACTCGCTGACAAAGATGGGGAATGTTTTATTCCGAGGGCCGTGTTAAAGCTTAATAATGTATTTGCGCTTCATCCTGAATCTTGCGATGAATTCTGGTAACAAATAATAAGGAAATAATGACATGGTTGGTAGCACCTCTTTTATTTGAGTTTTTAAGAAAGTTGTATCGTTATGTTGCTGATTTCCAGAGGAATTTCCTTGAAGCAACTTCTGTTCACGCCCCAAAAAAAGATAAATAACTGATTATTGAAAACTTTACTCTCTATTTGTTGAACATGTTATATTCACCAATAATGCAACATTGCACCCTTGTGTGGTGTTCGGGTCTGTGGGACCTGTTTACATTTGTTCTCAAAAGAAAAAGTATCCGTTTTCAAACTCAGATTCATTAGCCTTGGATAATTTTCTGTGAAGAACATATTAGAAAACATTTTCAATAACCACAAACTGTACCCCCCCCCCCCCCAACCCCCCCACCCCCAACACATTTAGATTATTATAGTATATTACAGGATGGAACCAGAACAAGCCCGTCATCAGCTATAGCAAGTGAAGAAATATGGATATCAACATTGGTCTTCTTGCATAGAGATCTTGGCTGGGATGGGATCATCTGTGGCCAGGAGCATCACTAATATCTTGATTATAATATATATATTTTTTACATTTTCTTTTTTTTAAATGAATAAATAACGAGTATCACATTAATTCATAAATGTGATCTAACAAAGGTAAAGGGCAAATATTTAACAAACGTGCTATTTATAGTGCTTGTAATTGGGATGAAGTAAACATATGTTGAGTATTTTAACATTAAATTGTTTGATTGTGTTTAACACAAATATGAACACCACACAAGGGTTAAGTAAAAATATGAAATCGTTGCATGTTCGGCCAAGATCCTGCGGAAAGGACACATTTTGTTACTTATCAACAGATTGCATCCTCGTTTCCAGGAACAGTTCTATGAAATTACAGTAGCATATCAGTTGCAAGAAGAAGAAGAAGAAGAAGAAGAAGAAGAAGAAAGTATTGTTATTTTTTAGTTCCATCAGGATTAAATCTAACTTCATACTGTACATGTATACTCCTGTCTCAGTCTCTATACATCACATATTATTCTCCTATATTCTTTATATTACATGTTTGCATTCTTTATTATTGGCAAAGGCGGAACAGTCAGTTAATGTCGTAATGTCTGCTCTCTGCTTGCTTCTCTGTTGGTTCATACTGTCGGCATAGAGACGCTAAAACTGGTTGCAAAAGTACTCTTCACAGTGAAAATCTTTAACAATTTCATAAGAATGCATTTGATGTGTGCTACTCTCTTGCTGTCTGATATAACACCATTGCAATCCAGCCCATGTAAAAGCTTTTAGAAACTTGTTTTTCAAAGTATGTGTTTCCCGTCCACGATGATACATCAGAGAAATACATTATGTAGTATGCAGGGGCTATGTGATAACAGCAGAATGTGGAAGTGGAGATATTTAGTTAGCGTGAACAAAACACTTGTAAATTTACAGAAACTCAAACATTATCAACAAAAATTCAAGAATGAATCATCACTTCAAGTTTTTAATTAGGACTCTGGAAAATGAAAAACAAAAGAAATATCTAAAAATTACTCTTTTGCTGATGTAATACATACCTTTGAAAGAGAAAAAGAGCATTAGCTTTAAAAAAAAAAAAAATCCCATATGATTGTTGTGAGTAATTTAGTTTCTCATGTATTCAAAATCAATTATTCTAAAGCATGAAAATGATGTTCAAAACAAGTATTGTTTTAGTTGTGGACCTTTAGTTGTGGACCTTTTAATATGTAATTACCACATATATATATATATATATGCCTTGCTAATTAATATATTTATAATTATTACGAAGATTCACCAGTTGCAACTTACACTTGAATGTCTGCAATAATGGAGTCATTGTTAACATCTGCTCCTGAGAGGTGATTTTATTGGTTATAAGAGAGACATTCCTCACCCAGAACTTCTGATGCAACCAACACATTTACTTCAAGGTGTACAGCTCATAGTCCTCACTGTGCTTTGCAACACACCTCCATATTTCATAAAATAGGAACACAAGTTACATGCAGTTTAAAAACCCTTTTAGTAACAACTATAATTATGTCATTCCTCGACACCACATGAAGTAAGTATCATCAGCACCAGGGGCGGCCCTAGCACATGTGGCGCTCTAGGCGAGCTTCACTCGTGGCGCCACCCCCGCCACCCCCCCAAAAAACGACTTTGCACGAAAACGGATTTGCAACTTTCAAACGCTATTTTGCCCTGCAAGACTGAATTTCTTTCAAATAAACAGAACAACGATCGCAACAATGAACAAACATTAAATAAAGAACAAAATCCCTGAGAAAATGTCACGTCTGTGCTGAACTACGCTCCGGCCACGCCCCCCTGATCAACAGTGCACATTCACTCCCTCGTCGCCTGAGGCAAGGAGGTACTACCCCTTCCGTTTTCGATTTTTGGCTCATTTTACCCTAATGTTAGATTTATTTTTTAAATGTCAAAATATTGGTTGGAGATATAGATGGGGGCGCAAAAAAAACCTTCTTTCTTTTTTGCTGGACGCATTTTTTTTGCGCCCCCCTCTGAATGGCGCCCTAGGCGGCCGCCTATACCGCCTGTAGGAAAAACCGCCCCTGATCAGCACGGTGGGACAGAAAACAAAACAACCCGAAGACTGGGAAAAGTCTGATGTTATTGGCACCGATACTGATGAAGATGTCAACGGTGCACAATGAAGCACGGAAGGCCACATGCATATATACAGTACTAAGCAGGTTTCTTGCCGGTTGTGCATTAATCTGGAGGTGGGAGCAGCACAGGCCAGGACATGTAGACGTGGGCACGGAATGATCTCAAACCATTTTCAGACCTGCACTCTACTCAGCGCCGCCGCTCCCATAACGCGCACTACGCGCTGCGCGTAGGGCACCAAGTCCTGAGGAGGCTCCACAAAATAGGCAACTAAAAAAATCCTCATAGTTATAATAATTATAATGCCGATATTATTTCAGTCTAGAAATATTAGGCACCTTTTAGGCATGTATATCACAAATCAGGCAGAGCAAGAGATATAATTAATCGCTCAGCACCCCCCCCCCCCGTTAACACTTCTCGGGTCGCATCACTCTGCCGTGATGCGCGCCGACACATCCGCGCACACAGGTGAGCACACTCTCACTAGCCCCCCCCCCCCCGTCGACAACGATCGCCGTGGGTCACTTTCCTATCTCAGGGGGGCATCATGAAGGAGTTATGCTTAGGGCACCAACATGGTTAGCAGCGGTACTGACTCTACTCCAGTTCATGCCTCATCTGTACAGTCAATTTGCAGAGCCTCTGTTTGTATAGGGCACGATCCACGCACCAAACACACGGACTAACAGACTGGTCTTTTCCTTCATGCAAGGAGCCAGGCCACGCTGGGTGAAGCTGTTGTGATATCTCATCCTCCTCACATTGTTGGTGAGCGAGGCCATATGCTGCCAACTCACTGGCCTGATTGGTATGGAAAGCAGACAGTCTTTTGGGGAGGAATGAGGAGTTCCTGCACATGCACACTTGGCTCTTGAATAAGGTGTGGAGCTTACACACATTCTTTGCTGAGGCTTTAGCAAGAAGAAAGGCCGTTTTGGCAGACGGCCTCTTTGAGTAAGGCTTCCCCTAGGGTTCAAAAGGGAGCACACAAAGCCCTTCTAGCACTCAAAACCTGGCTTCAATACAAACCCCACAGAGGAACTCATCAGGCTTCTAACACACAGTTCCCTTTAGAAAACAGATACGAAGTCTGTGAGACCTTACAGTTTGGTTTCAGACTCTATAATGTGGGCCATAATGATGGCGACATGTATCTTCGAGGTAGAGGTTGATCTGTTGCCATCCAGCAGAGAGTGCAGTAAACGGCAACATGATTATTAAACTCTCAGTAGCAGGTCCAGCTATTTAGAGACCAAAGACACAGAGTCTGGGCCTAGAGGAAAGGTGGCTGCCAGTGTGTGAGAGAAGGTTTTGCCTCATCGGCAAGTACAACAGTTTTGAGATAACAAGCACTTGTAATATAGGAAATCATCCCCGGCCAGCAACAGTGTCCCTTTGCCAGTCTGTAATGCGATCGGAAAGCACTATGGCCTCTTACCTCACAATGCAAGCGTACACCCATGTATCTGGTGAGCATGAAATACAACTCCACCTTCACAATGTGTCACTCCTACTCATATTTTCTTCTTGTGTCTAGTACCGAAAAGCTGAGTGGTTGTAATTTATTCTGCGGCATACATAAAATCTCATTCACCTCTCATCATAGCCCCACGAAACCTTCAGTCTGCATACACTAAATCAATTAACTCTACGATATGTCATCACGCTCAAAGCAACGGGGATTTTATAAAGAAAATGGACAGTGCAGCATGAAGGAAGCATACGATCCATGAAGGGTTTTATCACATGATGTCATCTCTGGTCACGAGAGATCGTTATAAACTCTCTAACCAGAAGAAGAGAGTCCACCGTGTTACGCATCGACTCTGGTGGTCAGGATGCACATGGCGTGCATATGGATAACTTGAATTCTAAGATCAACACTATTCCTCTGATGACCACGCTTTCTCTATCATGAGATCAAAGACCTTTGTGCAAAGGTTCACACGTGCAATTCATCAGTGAAACTGTAATTTTCATGTCAACGACAAAGTGGGTGTTACAATGATGAAGGCGAGGTGTTGTCACAGATGTGCTCCTCGAGGAAGCAGGAGGATTGTTGTAGTTTCCCCGTCATCGTCGACTTCGGCAGTGGCGTCGGTGTTTTTCTTGGGATGCATGCGATTAGACTTGGTGAAAGGAAGAAAGAAATTCTGGGTAAAATTAGAATTGCTTTTGATTTCAAATTGAAAGCTCATTTTGATCGCTTTTTTAACTATGTTGGACAGGGACACTCCACATAAATCGTGAATCGTGACACCCCTATGGAATATAATAGTTGTAATAATGTGTTGTGTTAGAATAGCCCCTGTTAAACCTCTACATTTCACCATGTGGGTAACGATGACTCGCTGTACCTAATGAGTTTATAAATCAAATTGAATGTTTTCCGATATGGATTGTTTTGTTGCTTGATATTTATTCTACAGAATGCCATATTCTGTAATATGTTGACACTCTTATGTATTGTGATATTAAATGTTCAATACAACTGATAACGGATTAATGTGGCGCATTTGTCATGTTGGTATATATTGTATAAAATCTATTGTTTTTTTCATGAAGCACAGAAGCAAATAGTATCATTCCAAATGTTTAACTTGGTACTTGTTCTGTAGCTACAGATAATGTGTGATGTCTCGGTTACGCAGAATTATTAAATTATTGCACTTATAATAAATTATAAGTACATGAAAAGGCAATTACTCCAAGTAATAAAATACTTATACATTGCTGTTGCTACCTCGTTGATAAAACAGATTATGTGTTAAGTATACATTATACATTCTACTCTACACGAAGTATCAACCAACATGTATAAAAAAGCATTGAATGTGCATTCAAGCATTTGTAGGATGCACAGATTGTAGTCAGGGATGGGAGTGCTGTAATGCAATAAAATAATATATCATCAAACATTAACGATGAGATACTGAAATGGAAATGATTGCAGGCAAAAGTTCCAGAGTGTAAAGTTTTGGGACAAATCTGAAATAGGGAACGAGTGTGTCACAACCTTGAGAAATAATAAATTAAGCAGAATAGCCAGAAGAGCATAGTTGGTTATCTTGTCAGTGCTGTTAGCATTACAGTGACATGTGATTGCTTTCACTTCCTATCAGCAAAGAAAAAAACATATATTTACTACACTATTCACAAATTGAGATGTATTTACAACTTGTATAATGACAGTGAGGAGGGTTCTGTCATAACCATGAATCCTCTGGGGGGCTGTATGGCTTTATTTTAGCATATGGAAGTAAATGGCCTCAAACCCATATAGGAAATGATGACACTTTCTGGTGTGGAATCATCAATAATGCACCAAACTATGCTCTTAAGCTCTTTTACATTTTTATTTATTTTTTATTTTCACACAGTGAGTCAACAGCTAACATTTTACAAATCCATCCAAAACATATACAACTACAACGGGCACTCGGTAGAGCGCATACCTCCGCATATCACAAGATTGGGCATTGCATTATGAACATTTTGGCATTAGTTGCATGCTAATTGGATAAAAATTGACCGCGCTATGGTAAAAATAAGATTTTGACCTTTTCATGACCTTGACCTTTGACCCGATCGATCCCAAAATCTAATCAAATGGTCCCCGGATAATAACCAATCATCCTACCAAATTTCATGTGATTCAGTTTAATACTTTTTTAGTTATGCGAGTAACACTCATACAAATAAATAAATAAATACACGGCGATCAAAACATAACCTTCCGCATTTTCAATGCGAAGGTAATAAATAAGTCGCAACATACAGAAAAAATTATGAAACAATTATTTGTTTGTGAATTTAACACGATTGTTTTCTAAACACCTGTAAAACGTGTTATCGAATATTAAACTAAATGCATAAAATTACTGTTTTGTATCTATGAACAATTTTTAAAGATTAGACCGTATATTTCTCGTATGCCAAAACCTTGGTGACCTGCTGCTCGCAGAAAACAATACAATTAAAAATCCTCTTCCTGGTCCTCAGTACATCTTAGACATGCTGTCAGTTTGGAACCCCAGAAGATCTCTGCGGTCACAAGGTTGAAACCTCCTCCATGTGCACAGAACACTTTATAAGTCCGGTGAGATGGTTTTATGTATTTATGCGACTAAAGAACGGAACTGTTTGCCTGCCTAACTTTAGACTTTGTCCCAAACAAGAGATCTTCTTTTTTAGCCCGAACATTTTCTCAAATGTGCTCACCATATTTATACAGCACACGTGTTTATATACGTGGGGAAGTCTCGGATTATTAGCATATTGTTGGTGCTTTGTTTTTATATGTATAGTATGTATGTTGTGCACCGACAGATATGCTAGAGAGGTTCATGTCATTTATGTTCGCTTCCTCCTCATCAGTGTCAGCCCTGCCCCATCCCACTTGTGTATTGGTCCCACCTCATGTGAAAGTGTTCCCTCTTGTGTTCCTTGTTTGGTCTTCCTGTCTTTTGCCATGATCACAGGTTATATATGTTTATGTTTTTGAAAGTTTTTGATCCTCTCCTCGTTTTTTTTCATTTTTTTCCACTGCAGAAAAAAAAAAAAACTTCTAAATACTTTATCTCTGTCTCCCGGGTCGTGTACTTCCCGTCCTCCTTTGTCTGAGTGAGTTCAGAACGAAACAGACCACATTATGACCCAGACCGAAGAAAAAACGCTTCACGCTCTGTTCGCAGGGGGGGCGTGATTTTTTTTCCATCGAGGAAAAAACTGACAAAGTCAGCCGGGAAATAAGAGAGAGGAGACGCCAGGCCGGGGTTCTTGATTATGCCATCGCAGCGGACAGGCGACAGCTCTTTTGGACAGTTCGACTTTCCTTTTCGGAGCCGGACGCTGACTTCGGCAAAGGACCAGCTGGGAGGGGGAACCTGCATGCCAGGCCATCCGGATCGATAACCGCGAGAACCGCCTCGGATCGAAGAAAGTCTTGGAGCACAGAGCCGAGGGTGCGCCGAGATCTTCGGATCAGCGGAGGCAGCGGAGGTCGCTATACCAGGCGAGTAGGCTGGGGACCATCAGTGGACCAATGAAGGACTTGAACCTGACTGACTGACCCAGGCTTTCTCTGGAGGCAGGGCTGGCCCAACCAGTGGAGGAGGCAGCACTAGAGCAGCCAGCTGGTCATCAACTCCTCTCTGGCCGGGAAAAGAATCAACTCTCCAGTCAAGAGAAAAAAGAAAAGAAAAGGCTCCCGACAGACCTGTTACTCAGGTACTGTTCCAAAGAGACTTTCTATTCGACCTGTTACAGAGACAACATTTGTATTAACAATTTAGACATTTGACCAGGGGGCTAATAGAAGACTCATCAGCTTAATAAAAAAAAAACAGCTAAAATAAAAACTGTCTGCCAATCCTGTTACCTTAGATCCTGTGCCTGCCCGCTTGTTGTTCATAGTACCCCATTCACCCAGCCCAATAAATATTATACCCACATGACACCATATAATTTTGATACGACTCAGCACCCGATTATCGACTCACATTTTATTTTTTTATTTCGAAATCCTTTTTCCCATTCTGGGTTTCCTTGGGGCCTTTCAGGAGGGAGGAAGGAAGGGAGAGGATTGTACTTAAAGCAACCTGTTAATGCACCAAACCATGCTACTAGAGGATCATTAGATCATTATAGATCACTATTGATCTGATCACTACCTTCCTGTTACCATGTTGGTAAAGAAGCGTTTAAAAACACAAAACAAAGCCCTGTACCTCCTACCTCCTCACTGAGATTTTGACTGTCCCATTGATCTCCCCCCCTCCCCCCATTCCCAGGGGAGACTTTACTCGATTTCGAGAGAGAAGAGAATGGCAGACGATGAATCTCTTATCTCTTCAATCACTATCCGTCCTTCATTCTTCCAGTCCTCCCGGATTCCGATTCTTTTGTCTTTTTGTGGGAAAGAAAGCTGAGACTGAGCAGAGACACAGAGACTACAATGACATTACGGTGAAGAACGTATCCTCTGCCACTCATCTGCATCTGCTTGAACTCTGCTCAACGAAGAAAGATATTCACTTCAAGGATTTTTAAAATGCATATCACTTGGTTAGAAAAAAACAAGGGATGAGTGGAAGACTTCTTCACTCAGAATGGTCACTATGAGTACTTGGTAATGCCTTTTTTGACTGTGCAATGCACCTGCTTTTTTCGCTTTTTTGAATGAGGTTTTTTTGGGAATCTTGAATATTTCCCCGCGCTAAATCATGTTAACCATGTCCGCCAAGTTTTGCAGAAACTACAGAGTGTAGTTCCACACCACACAGAAGAGGTCTCTTATATAGGATACATAGTCTTAATATCATCCAAATGGATCCGTCAGTGTGCAGTCAGTCAGTGGCCCCTCCAAAAAAAAGGTTCAGTTCAGCAGGGATTTGCTACTTCTATAGGAAGTTTATTAGGAATCTGTTGCTTCTCTCTGTCCTCTGGACTTTCAAGGTTCCCCCCAGGCGGGACCTTTGCTTTCAAACTTCCTTTCAAACTTCTCAGATCATACATCATCAGCTCATCCCTACTCCCATCCCAGATCCAGCCATGGTTTGGATGCCAGGTGGATGGGAAAGGGGAGGGTAGGGTGTTACTCTCTCAAGCAGAAGACAACAAGATGCATCATGCTTTACCCTTGCGTGGAAGTTGACAACGGCAGAGCGGAATTACACGTGGAAAAAAGGAGGAATTGTTAGTAAAAAAGCTGCCTCGAGGAATGGAGACACTGGCTAGGGGTGCAGAGCAACCGTTTTAGTCTGATATATCAGGTGGACACTTTTCTTTAACTTTCACTAGATTTCACTTTTTCTCTCTTTTTTCGTCCCGGATGCTTTGTCAAAAACCCGATGTTTTGTCTCAACTTTACGATCCCACCACCATCCTTCATCCTCCAAGACCATTCCGGGCCTTGCTTTTGATCGGAGCCTTTTCCGGCAAGTGGAGACGTTAAAGAAGAGGCAAATGTCATGAAGCCAGCAATCACTGTTCTTCCCTGCAATTTGTTCTCTCTCCTCTTTTCCCCGGTCATCTCCACTCTCACTCATCTGTGCCATCCGGGATCCGCAAGTAGTAAAGCAAGAATTCAGTTCAGGATCTGGTGGCCATCCATGAAGAAAGAAAAAAAGAAATGTGGCCGGGCTTGTTGTGTGTGTGGTGTGTAATAGACCTCATCTCAAAAGTTAAGATGGGCCCAGCCCAGCCGCCGATTCCCATCGCCCTTGTCACACACACATTGATTTTTTTGTGACAATTTCCCTCAGAAGACTGTGGTTGATCGATTTTCAAAGATGGCTCACTTCATCCATTGACCTCACTTCATCCATCAACCAAGCGCAGGTCAAATGATGAATCATGTATTCTGGATTCAGGATTCCCTAATGACATTGTGTCCGACAGAGGTCCACAATTCATTTTTCTTTTCTGAAAAAGTTTTGTCACTCATAGGTGCCACCGCCAGCCTGTCATCAGGATATCACCTCAGGTGGAATGAGAGAGCGCCTGACTGAACCAAGAACTAGAGACCACGCTCGTTGTCGCCTCTCCGAAACCAGACCTGGGAGTGACCACCTCACATGGGTCGAGGTGCCAATACCCCCTTCCCTACGCGGGGCCACAGGTCTCTCCATTCCATTGTTCTTTTCCACTTTTCCAGGGAGCCTAACGGTGGGGAAGAGCGACATTCCATCGGTGCCATCAGTCGTGAGTTTGGAGGCTGGTGTTGCCTTCTCAGTTCAGCTCGGATGAAGGCTGTTCAGCTCGGATTGGCTGTGTCGGACCTCCTCACTCTCCAGCCTCCCACAGTCCAGCTCTACCAAAGACTTACCAACCACCCATGCCTCTCACCCATCAAAACAACTCAACTGGCTTTGTGGGTCCGTTTCCAGTGTCCAGAGTCATCAACCCTGTGCAACTCCGCTTGCTCCCAGGGAGTTGACAGAGTGCCGTTTCACGTTAGTAAAGCTAGCGGTGTGTGTGTGAGAGCACACTTGTTCTCCCCCCCTCCCCGCCCCCCCCAGTTCTTTGGGGGTGACGTACAAAGGTCGTAGGCTACTGGAGGTCCGTAATAGGGGAGGGAGGGGATTCCTGGAAGGACTACTGGGGTGAAGGGTTACGGTCCTGAGGCTAGCTTGCTGCATTTAAGATGAGACAAGACTCTGACACACCTTTTATCATCACAGCCTGGGCCATCAGGGTTGGCCCTAGAGGGGTACTGTGTTGCACACAGATACTAGAGAGGTTCATGTCATTTATGTGTAGCTTCCTGATTGTTTGTCAGGTCTGTCTTTTTGCCATGATCAGGTCGGGTTTATGTTATGCTTGAAAAGTTTTTGATCCTCCTCACGTGGGCTTTTCATTTTGTTCTGTACACTTGACTTTATACTTTAATACATGTGAAATACATGACAGACATGTACACCCATGTAGCCTGATGTAGGATTTTAGTGGAGGTTGCGCTGGACTGCAGGTGTAGGAGGGAATAATATATTCTCATCATTATGGTTTATTGAAGAAAAAACACCAGAAACAATTTTATGTACTATACTATTTGAAAAATATCCCTGTCCCTGACTTTGTCAAAAGATAGTCTAACATTGACAAGTCAATGTTTTATTATACAGACAACATATTTCACAAATTATTATATATTTTTCCTGCATATTCTCACACAGTAATAACACACACATTAAGATTACATTGGTTGACACAAAGAGAAATGTGACGATTTGTAAATAACAGTTCATTATTGCAGATATACAGCTAACAAGAGAAAATGTTCCATGAAGCTGCTTGGGTTTAAAACTACTGCAAGTACTCTTAACATTTCTCTCCAAGGTCTACATCCTTTTGACTTTGTTTAATTTTTTACTGCACTAACTCTTCCACAATAAATCACAGAGATGAGTTTTATTTTTTATTTTCCCTGAATTTGAAAAAAAGACGCTGTGACGCAGCGTGACAGAACCTTTTATGACACCAGCAGAGGTGATTTCTCAAGTTTGCTGCAAGCGTTCGTCACATTATAAGGCTATAATGTATGCTAAACGGTGTCTTTATGAAGGCATATTAATGGGTGGGGTCGGTGTAACAAGGGATTAGCCTGTCGCTGATGAGTCGGGGCTCTGTGATAGGACTATTTGCATTGCTCTGGTGGCAGGGTGCAGTTGTCATTAGAAATACAAATCCTCTAATACATTTCTTAAATGGGGGTGGGTCTGAAGTATGGGGTGGATTGCAGAGAGCGCTGCCTGGAACAATCCTTGTGTCATCTGCAGTCTCACAGAATTTGCAACATTAATCTGGTTATATTATGAAGTTGACTGTCAAAAAGTGTTGCTTCACTTTGTCACCAGAGTGTTTCTTGACTGACTGAAAGAGTGAGTTAACAATGTTCTAACCAGAGGAAATAACAGCCGATAGGCTATAGACACTGAGTGTCTGAGGCACCTGAGATACAAACACTCGCCGGGTAAATGCAGTAATCCGATCAAAGGACCCCGAGTTATTTTCCTGTTCTCTTAATTCCCCTCTTTTAGCCAGGGGCTGGTTTAGCATCACCTCCCTTGGTAAATGCAAATATTAATATTCCCTTAATCCTTAACAGAGGGCTGATGTTAACACGTGGACACTCTACGGATTGCACTCGTTCTTCTCTCAAGATTAAACATTATTGCATTGACTAATTATTTCCTGTCCATCCCGTAATTAGATATATTTGAGCAACCTTTATGAGATGAGCATATTTATTTGTTGCATTGTTAGCTCATATTACAACAAGTAATTCATCTGTTGCCCATGCTCTCAGTTGGTAGTTTCATTAAATACATAAACGTGTCATATGCAAAATACTTTAAAAGGTGAATTTACATTGTTTTGTAAAATCGAGAAAATGAGCCCAGACTCCAGAGGGTTAACGTGACACATTTGAATGTCAGTCAGTTTACCAAGGCCACTGGTTCTGCTGCTGTTCAGTGTTAAAGATGACAGGACCAATGGGGTCTCAAATACACCTTGTTTCACTAATCTGATGTTTCACTGAAGAAACAATTTATCATCCACGATATTAAATATACGATATTAACCTCGCTGGCACTTTATAGGTATAAGCCTCTTTGAAAACACAGCTCTGTGTGAAGTTTTGTCTTTAAAAAATAATACAATTAAACAAGTGTCTAAAATACACGCTGTCTGAAGGGATTACTCGTTCATTTAGAAGATTTAGTCTTTAGAAGAAAAAAAACCTTTTAATCGCGATTAATGATTTTCAAAATGTGCGATTAATTAGTTAATTTTTTTTAATTGAAAGTTTGTTCCTTCTTTTTAAAGACAAACGGATTGACCAATCACGTTGAAGGTTTCATGTGACGAGTTCTTTCCGCGCCGCGTCACCCGACACGTCGCCCTCCGTTCCTCTGTGTATCAGAGGGGGAGACGGAAGGAAGGAGGAGCAGGAGGAAACCCGACTGATTCATCCACGAGTTAAACTGATTTCTGCTCCTTATTTTTGCGGAGAAATAATTGTTTTAAAAACGGAAACAGTGTCAAACCGTACTGCCGCGGTTTGACACTCAGAGGAGTGTAACAACTTCAACGAACACCGGAAGCAAGTCGAAGTGTCCTTGAGCAAGGCACTGAACCCCCAGTTGCTTCCCGGGCGCATCACTGCAGCCCACTGCTCCTTAATAACTAAGGATGGGTTAAATGCAGAGAACTAATTTCCCCTTGTGGATTAATAAAGTATATTCCAAAAAAAAGTGCGTTATATATGTATATATGTATGTATATATATGTGTGTAAATATATGTGTATGTAAAACCATAACACATGTTCCCCTAATTAGTTTTTTATTTGTACATATGTTTGACCAGCTTTAGTGTGAGCTACTTGCAGCCTCCATACGATTGCATAAAAAAAAGCTTAGAGACAAGATGGTGGTCCCTCATGTGCAAAACGCAGTAGTTCTCGGTTGACATTAAGTGCTCTTAAGGAAATAATGGCTTATTCGACTGTGAGTATCTAAATAGTTCTGGCATGTAGAAAATCGTCATGGGGACAAAAATATATATATATTTTTTTTTAAAGCAGATTCACTGACACAAAAATTGCATCCAGCAACAACTCAGGGCTCTTGTTGTGTTTCTGCTCGAGTTTATGCTGCATTTCTTCAATGCTCTCATACCGATTGGGGCTTATAACTCAGAAAAGCACAGTGGGAAAATAAAGACACTTCACAGAGGTGAATGGTACCTTATGTACTGTGGAAAATAGAAGTTGGGTAATCAGGGTTTCGTCAGGTATTTTAACACTTTGTATACAGTGTCAAACTTTACCGAGAATAGCTCAGATGTGTTGCGAGAGGTTTTCCCTTTGCAGCTTATGTTTTATTAACTTCAACACTGCAGCTTTGGGACTTTTTTGTCATTTGCGTCAGTTGATTTAGACCAAGAGCAAATTAAATTAACCCTTTAGAGTCCTGATGATCAGACTGCTGAAAATCCTGTCGTCACTGCTCAACGATTATTCACAATTTCAGATTCATGTTTCAGAGCACAGATGTATTTTATCCTTTTCTTTTTGTGCTACATATCAACTAAATTATCCACAAAAGCTTTTATTAATCAAAGGTCCACTGAGCTTTATTTTTAATTGGGTTTTTAATTAAGCTATACTGTGATAAGTAGGACAACCTGCTAATTAATCAAAGCTGGCAGAGGGTCTTACACAGCCCATAGAAATAATGTGTAGTACAAGTTAGCATGTGTTGTTGAATTCTTAATAACATAATCAGTTTCTTGGTTGACTGAGATTAGATTTACCTGGTAAACATTTTGCAAGCTGCACGCGGCAATTAAAATGAGATCAAATTCATTAAAAAGGATAATTTTGTCAAACCTGAAAGACATTTCTCTGGATCATATAATTAAAGAGATAATAGGAATATGATACGTTTCATATCAATAATAATTATCACTAAGTAGCTCCAGACTAATTAACATTAAATATATCCAACTGAAAATGGAAGTGAAATCATTTAGGACCAAGAAATATACAGTACCACCTCACTATACAGTCAAAGGAATGGCCACACACACACACACACACACACACACACAAACAAATACTTGTGAGTCATTTCAAGATCTCCGTGGTCATCAATTCATCTATTACAGTAAGAGTAGCAGAGGAAAAGCGTTGTGTGCAGTCTCACTATTAAAGGGATGTTTTCTGTTCTTTATGTGAATAAAAATCAGATCAAAAAGATACGCCACACCTCAACTGGAAAATCGGCCAAGCAGCACTCTGGTCAAATTGACAAAGTGTATATTCAGCAGTCATAACAAACATTTTGCCTCCTCACAGCCTTCTTCGGTTCAACAGCACGTTGGTTCTAATGGCGTTCTTCCGACCCTGTAATTCGGTGGCGTTTTTAAGCTATGCTCATTATCCCAAGCTATCATTTGGTATGTGCAGTAAAATATTTGTGCAGGAATGCATTATATTGTGTGACACGTTGGTCTCTCAGCACTCTTACTTTTTAATAGTATTTTGTTCCTTTAACCATCAAGAAGTGACTAAAATGTGTGCTCGCGCCTGAGGTAATAACATTGGGAAACAAAATGACAAGCAGTTCTTTCGCAGAGCACTCATCATACAGACTAGTTTCACTTTTTAGCTGCATTTTTTCATTATTGTCGTTCTAAAAATGTAAGGATAAAGAGAACTGTGCAACTGCGATCCGAGAAGAAAATAATTTCTGAAAAAGCTGCTGAGTGAGAAGGGACCAAGTTGGGACGGGTTGAAAGAGAGCACAGAGGCCCCAGCACCTCACTTTGAATGAATTTCATCAGACAAAAACAACCAATTAGAGAATACAATAAAGTGATAAAGGCTATTTGGGATCCCCTCAAAACAATGATTCAACAGATTCTGGTGTAGTTTTATATTGTTTGACAGATGGGCCTCCTTTGTATGAAGGTGTCAACTTAAAGTTTTACACATAAGTTCATAAGAAATGTTCGTAAACACATTACTATCAAAATCAGAAAAATTAAATGTTAGTCAAGACTTCTCCAGTGGCGAAGAAGCAAGAAAAATAAAAAATAAAAATTTATGTTTTTACATTTGAAATGAGATCCATCCAATCACTTAATTCATTAAATATTCAGTTTGAAAAACAACTTGTGTATTCTGTAAGAGACAGTAGAAGATATATTGAAGATGAAATATATTGCGATACCCTCTAACTGTAATGTATATTAAAGTTGGAGAACTTGTGCTGGAGAATAACTTTGACTTTCTGAAAGAGAACGTATTTTGTTGGGTAAAAACTTTATTAATAGATGCAAGTATTTATAAGTTAAACCTCATATCAATGGATAGAGTGAACCCAAGATATTTGTAAAATCTGTAAAATCTGTAGAAATTTGTAAAAATGCCCTGAAACCTTTTTAAGTTATTCAACTTATTGATGTGGCTTGAGGGTCCCATCACTCTTTGTCAAAGCAAGAATTCCTTGTTTGAATGGTTTATTAAAAAAAATGTGTGTATGTTATATGTGTAGTGTGTCAACACCTGTTGCCATTTTGACTCATTGAAATAAGCCTTGAATGTTTGTATCTGAATTGTGTCTCGATAAAGTAAAATAAATAAATAAAAGTGAAATGTTTTTGTGTGTAGCACACAAAGTGCTGAGCCGAGCAAAGAAAGAAGGAGGGGGAACAGCTTGTCAGTAAAATGAGAAAAAGTGAGTCTGGACCAAAGATGTGGCAATAACTTTAAATCTTAGGACCCAGAGTCTTGGCTCGGGTCTCGAGGAGTTGTTGCCTTTGTTTATCCGTGCACAAATACACTGTACACACACTCTGCTACTTTTACAGCTATAATGTTCCCGCCAAATTCATACTAAACGTCACACACACACTTGATAAAATCCACTTAGCGGTGAGATTTAGTATTACCGAAATTTGTCACACTGGACTCGCAGCGCGGAATTATGATTTAGAATCCAAATCCTGACACTCCTAGAAGGTAACCAGTAAGTATAGCAGTCAGATGAATGTACTAGAGCTAAAAGTACAAGATTGCTATAGAAAATGCAGTAAAAAGAATCATTAAATGGGCGACTGTAGGTCAGTGGTTAGCAGGTCAGTCTTTCAATCAGAGGATTAGTGGTTCAATCCCCGGCTGTGCTAGACCTAGTCAATGTGTCCTTGAGCAAGACACTTAACCCCGAGTTGCTCCTATAGCTGTGTCTACGGTGTATGAATGTACTGTAAGTCACTTTGGATAAGTGTCAGCTAAATGAAATGGAAATGGAAAACTTAAAAGTATCTAAAAATATGTTCAGTATGAACAGCAGTTAATATAAATGTAGCTGAAGCAAAGGTCCAGTCAGGAAGACACTCATTACACTCTGGTTCATTCATAGTAGTCACTTAGTCCTGCAGCGATTACTCCATCAGCTGATTGGGGGCGGGCACAATGAATGAACCAAACAGTGCAGTTATGTAAGCCAATCACAGCATTGTTGCCAATCTTTTAAATATGTTCTCTTCTCTGCTGCTGTCAGTTGTCATTTCAGCTCAAACCAATGGACCCTCCTCCATGCCAGGCTCCTCCAATCAGCAACTCTTCGTCTACATCGCCATAGACTTTGCACTATTTAAACATGCAATTGCAACAAAGTACTGTTAAACTAGAAATACCAGTTTATCTTGATAGAAATGTACTTTCCACCACTAGATAGATCATACCAAATTCAACCTTTGAATGGTTAATATACTAAATAATAATAATAATACAATTAAAATAAATACATAGTATTTATGTACGTAGTTAGATAGGCAGAGTAGTTAGCTAACTAACCAAGGATATGAGGTCATAGTAATCATCTGTGGGCATGTATAAACATTCCTGTGTTGTGCCTTCCATGTGCACAATGTCAAACGGGAAATGTATTTTGAAATCCTAAATTGTACGATAATACACCAGATGTGTTAATGACAGCAGCAGTGTTTGATTTGGAAGTGAACTGTACTATTGAACACAGTTTTGTGGAGGCATTCTTCACTGAGATTACAAAGTATATATATACCCACCTTAAGCTGATGTCTTATAACTTTACCTGCAGGCTGCTGGTGTCTCTTTAAAATTGGCAGTCCAGGCAATGTCCATATGTTGGTGGTGAGGCATGTTCTATAAAAACAAAACTCCTTGGAAGATGATACTCTGTCTCTGCTATCATTGACAGTAACAAAGTTGCAGAGCAATGTGAGGCTGTGAATCATGAAGGTACAATACATTTGTGCTATTGATTACTCCTGATCTGTTTTTAATATGACCATGAATATAAGTATTAAAAAATGTAAAATGCATGTGTAAATGGCAAACACATTACGTCTAGAGAGACCCTGCTGAATTGTTTAAGTGCGCTGTGTCTAACATAAAGTACCTTGTTGTGTTTATTCCTTTATGATGTATCTCTATAACTGTACTTTGTAAAGAAATACTGCTCTGTATTTAAGATGAGAATGGCTTTGGTTAATGTTATGACCTTGAATGTTCTGTGTCTGTCTGTGTTTTTTGTTTTCTTCTTTGTTGGTATTCCTGCTATTGCATTAGAGAAAGAGAAACTCACTGCAGATGCTTTAATAAAAGCTGTTGACTAGTCCTATCTTTAGTTGAGCAAGGTAAGGTAAGGTAAGGAAGTTTATTGTCGTTGTAAACAAAATAAAAAATAATAAGCTGGTGACTCATCATTCAGTACAGCAGCAACAGTAAAAACAAGTATAAAAACATTTAAGATAGGACATTTATCTTTTTTTTTAAAGAATACAAAATAAAAAGAATAAATAAATAAGAATAAATTAAACACAGGCATCACAGGCTTAAAAGTGAGCAAGTGTCATTTAAAAGAGTATTTTGGTTCCCCCGCAGCACTGTCCGGTGCTAGCTAGGTGTGGTGCTGGGTGTGGGGGTGATGGAGGAAACCGCTCTGGGGAAAAAGCTGTTCCTCAACCTGTTTGTCCGGGTTTTAATAGTCCTGAATCTTCTTCCTGATGCCAGAGGTACAAACAGAGAGTCCCCCGGGTGTCTGATATCTTTGTAGATGTTGCTGGCTATCTTCTGAAGGCCGGCATACACCGTGTCCAGGTCAAGGAGGGGAACTCCCACAATCCTCTGTGCAGTCCTAACCACCCGGGCCAGGTCCCTCCTGTTCTCTGCTGTGTAGCTGGACCACCACTCAGTGAAGCAATGGCAGAGGATGCTTTCTATTACACTCCGATAGAAATTACCCAGAAGTCCAGGGGGCAGGCCAGCTTGCTTTAGCTTCCTCAGGAAGAAGAACCTCCGCTGGGCCTTCTTCACCAGGTGCGATGTGTTTAGAGACCAAGTGAGGTCTTTGTTAATGTGGAGACCCAGGAATTTGATGTTCTCCAACCTCTCCACCTCCTCCCCACTTATGAAGAGTAGAGAAAGTGTGGTCTTCCTGGATCTCCTGAAGTCCACTATAGCTTCCTTGGTCTTGGTTGTGTTCAGGACCAGGTTGTTGTCCGAGCACCACTCAGCCAGATGTTGGACCTCCTGTCTGTAGTGTGTCTCATGATTGTTGGAGATAAGACCCACCACAGTGGAGTCGTCAGCAAACTTCACTATTGTGTTGGAGGAATAAATGGGCGACCAATCCTGGGTGAAGAGGGTGAAGAGGGCCGGGCTGAGCACACAGCCCTGAGGTGCACCAGTGTTGATGGTGGTTGTTGATGTTATGTTCCCTATCCTCACATTATGTGGTCTGTTGGATAGAAAGTCCAGAATCGATGAACAGAGTGATGTCGAAAGTCCAAGGTTTTTGAGCTTACGCATCAGTTTATGGGGGATGATGGTATTAAAGGCAGAGCTGAAGTCAATGAAGAGCATCCTGACGTATGAGTTAGGGTGCTCGAGGTGAGACAAGGCTGTCTGAAGGGTAATGGAGACCGAGTCCTCCGTTGATCTTTTTGCACGGTATGCAAACTGGTGGCTGTCTAGATCTGCTGGGAGGATGTTCTTGATGTGAGGCAGTGTCATCCTCTCGAAGCACTTGGTGATGACTGTGGGTCAGGGCAACTGTGTGGGAGTCTTTGAGGCAGGTGACTGCAGTCTTTTTGGGGACAGGGACAATGGTGGTGGCTTTAAGGCAGCTGGGGACTGCAGCTTGTTGCAGGGAGAGGTTGAAGATGTCCGTGAACACCCCAGCCATCGGGTCGGCATAGGTCTTCAGTGTGCGGCCCGACACTTTGTCTGGTCCCGCTGCCTTATTGATGTTGATCCTCCCCAGAGTCTGCTTCTCCTCCTTGGGCTAGGTCTTCTCAGCTGTTGCTCCGCTGTGCTGTCTATCAAAGCGGGTAAAGAAGCGGTTCAGTGTGTCGGGGAGGTCCCTGTCCTGACTGATCTGTGTGGTGCTGCTCTTGTAGTCTGTCAAGGTTTTAATTCCTCTCCACATGCTCCGGGGGTCGTTATTCTCAAAGTGACTCTCAATGCGTTGTTTGTATCTGTGCTTGGCCTACCTGTTGCCCTTCTTCAGGTCCCTCCGGGCACTTTTGAAGGCCGGTATGTCACTAGACCTGAAAGCGGCGTCTCTTGCTCCTGCTTGGAGCAAGAGACAATGTTGTTTCTGTCCAGACAGGGTTTTTGATTTGGTAAACACCTTGAAGGTTTTGGTGGTCATCACCGTCTCAATGCAGAAGTATATGTAGCCCAGGACAAAGGTAACTAATTGCACATGTTTGATAAACTGAAAATCCAGAATGGTTGTTTTTTATTTCATAAAGTGGTAAGCACTGTATCTGACCAGTCAATGGCAAACACAAAATATAAAGTATAAGACCAGTACGTTAACCTTGTATTTAGTGACGACACTTAGGTACAGTAGTCAACCAAAGGATATCTTGGTCGACTGAAAATCTACTTAACTACTCTTCAACCAATCATATGGTCATTGGGGAGAGAAACAAATCTGCACGTTATCTTTATATTAACTCCACAGTGCACTAAGTGCTTTCTACCTTGAAGCCTAAATTAATTAGAAGGGAACATAAAAAGCTATTTGCATCATATACAATTATTTTAAACTTAATTATTTTACACAAAAATGATAACAACGGACTCATAGCCAACCAGATTCATGTTTCCAGAAAAATAGATCAGGCCGTCACACTTGCACTTGCAGATACTTCTGCAGTTGTATTTCAATTATACTGTATTTCGATTATGCTACATATTAGAGCAAATATTTACAAAATATGACAATTCTAAGACGGTCAAACTCAAGGCTTATCAAGTAATGATGCGAGGGTCAGGGTTTTGTAATACCTGCACCCACCGGACTCATTATGAACACCAAGCCACATCTCCAAACCGACACAATATGCGTGAATCAACCGCATAGACCCAACCCTCAACCAGAATACATCATCGTAGCACGATGTTTTGTCAGGGACTGAGACGAGGAAAGTGACGAGGGAGTCTTCTCATTTCACGATTTTGTGCCTCCTCATCTCCTCTCTTCTCGGGCTCGTGACCCAGACATCTACCTCAGCACTCCATCTTGAATAAAGTCCCAATTCATGAAATGTACCTGGAGAAGCAATGAGGCTTGCAGGAGGAACTATATGCGTGGATACGCGGGTGTAACCCTTGCTGAAGTCTCTTTGGTACCTGTGACAAATAAAAAGAAACTCCACAAATCCATAATGTTTAGGATGATCAAATGCACAATCATATATTATGCCCTTCACCCTTAGTAAATATATGTATATAAATATATATATATTTATATATATATAAACATTTGTAGAGCTTCACATATTATACACATAATGCCACATTGCAAAATGTAATTAAAGGATATATGTAAGTTGTCATAAACACCTAAACTACTGATGCAGCGGTGACCCACGTCATATTTAATTTGAAGTCACTTTAAAATGATGGCTCCGAGGCAAGGATATCTCATTTTGTTAAATGCCATCAACCTCTCTGTCTACGCATCTCTCGCTCGCCTCCTTCGCTCGCATCCTTCCCACGGGAGGAATGGTAAAAGCTCAAGGACAGAGCAGCACGGCGCCTACCGAGTCGTTCCTCGCAGCTTGAAGGGAGCAGCTATGGAGCGGTCCAGAGTGCTCTCTTTCTCCCCTGCCCACAGTAAAGGGAAGATAGAGGTTAAATAAACACACAAACTCTTCCAACTGTGTTTATTGTTAAATAGTAGCACAACAAAGAAGCTCTTCATTAAAAATAAGAATCTTTTCTCTCTCCCACCTTGAAAAATATGGGATGAAGAAGTGATTTTCTCTCATAAAAGTAACACCAGAATTATAATTGTATAGAGAGAGCATCTTGACCAACCAACTGACCAGAAGGTCTCAACCCAACTAACAAAAAGCAGCTATTTTGAATTGAATACTCCCCCAAAACCATGTTTCTTATTCCCAAATAAACTCACAGCTGTTGGCTTTAAAATGTTTGTTTATCTTTGATGGAACAAAATCTGCAGATTAAGCCAATAATTAAATTAATTGTTAGTTGCTGTCTTAATTCACTGCACAGATATATTTAATTCTTTGCATATCTGACAATTTATTATCAAAACTAGGAGTTTACCGCTGCTCTGCTTCTTATGTAAGTGTACTGAATATATTTAGTATACTCTATAAAGGCACTTTTGGCAAGTTAGGAGACAACAGCCTGTACAGATAGATACACGCACAGTGTGGCTGTAACAATAGATTCAGCTGGAAATGTGTGGTCCACAACACATATAATGAGTCCCAATATCATCACAGCTTCCTACCTTAACACTGTAGCCTACTTCAAGATTCATTTAGCTATACTTCACACAAGTCACATTGAATCAAATTAATAGATATAAATCTCTATTTCACCATTTTGATCGCCACATTTTGGATCAGCCATTAAATTGAGATGTTATCATTTTCTGACCATCAATTGACAAACTATAGACAATAATATAATTCACTTGACATCAGAAAGGTTTCACCGGGAGACCGCATATGCTCTCTGTAGCCCTTTACGTTTTAGATTACACACAATGCAATTGTGCAAGATGACCAATTTTAGAGAGAGAAGACGGGCACAATCAAAGTCTTTTGAATTCGTCCATTCCCTCCTCTGTGCTTCACTCTTCCTTGATATTGTATCTGAGCAGGCAGTTTCCATAGAAACATAACTTTATTATCCAACTACCCTTTACTACCTTTGTGGGAAATATCTTTGTCCACTTATACTCTAATTATGTTTGAAAGAATACTAAGCTGGCTCTTGAATAATTACAAGGTGTCAGACAGCAATATCACAACTTCTCATATAAATGTGTATAATGTGTCCATGTGTGTGTGTATGTACATTAGAATGTCTATAATTTTGATTTACCCTTTTCTACCTATTTTTAGAATTTAATAGTGCTCTTCTCACAGCAGAGAATGGGTGGAGGTTGTGGTGCACCCATTCGTCACCTGTAGCAACAAACGGGAAATGTGTGAATAAACAACATCAAGATAACACCATAAAGTGCACTATTTCTGTCTCTTAGTGCAACTGTTTGAATCAACAGCTACACAGAGACTTGCTATCTGTCGAGTATGGTGGCCCTGAAGAACAGAACACATTGTTGGAAAGCACAAACAAGAATGCAGTCCAATCCAGAAATGCAGCCGATTATCACAAACAACGAAGTTGACAGAGAAGAAAAAAACAACACGGAGGAGAGAGATGAACATAATTTGACCAAGGAGCAGCAGAATAGTTTCCTATAAGGCTCAGTAACAGGCTGTGAGAAGAAGACCTAAACGAAGGCAGCCAGATGTACATGAACATCCCAAGAGTGCAGCAGAAGACTTCTGACTTCTTGCTGCCAGGTTCTCGCCCTGCCACACTGTTAAACTATTTTTACCATACACTCGCTCCAACGATGTGAATGCGATGACAACATTTAATTTCTCCAGAACACATCAGAATATTTTTTGAAGAGTGCACCATCTCAGAGGGTTGTGCACAGATGTATATGGAAGATCTCTGTGCCTAGATTCATGACAGGTGTGTGTGTGTTGAAGTCCAAACACTTTCATTGGAAATTGATGGCTCAGCGAGAGACAGGCTAGGTGTTGATCAAAGAGCAGCAACTGACATCTCAACATATGCTCGATGAATTATTAAAAATACAAGTGACCCATTGTGAAGAAATAAATTGCTGCTCCTCCTGCATCCGCATATGCAATATGTCAGCTATGGAGGCAAAGTGGAGGTTATTTTTTATGAGCTTAAATCAGAATGGCAGCCTGTCACTCCAAGCGGATGTGCCATGGAAGGCTGGATCTCAGCTCTATGTCTGTGAAGACGTGCTACCCTTCACTTGCTAAGGGCGGGGAAGCGTTTCAGCAGAGATCCTTAGTGGCAGATAGATGATCAAAGACATTTGTATTAAAAAAACATTTATGATATGAACAGAGTTGGATAAACAATAGTTACATTGATAAATTGTGTCCTCAAATAACGAGGCTTGTGAAAATATAATTGAAATTATAAATGTGTTCATACATTTGTCTTAATTGTTTGTTTTAATAAAGACAAAACAATGAACTGGTTTAACCCTTGTGTTGCCTTCGGGTCATTTTGACCCGATTCAATATTTAACCCTCCTGTCGCCTTCGGGTCAATTTGACCCGATTCAATGTTTAATGTCGGTGTTCTTTCGGGAGTCAACAAACAAACATAAAGTACCTCACACTTAAACTTGGAAAACAATATTAATTCTAATAATTTTCTGGAGATTTTAATAGCTGGGGTCATATTGACCTCAAGGGTAAAATATGTTAGTAAATATAAAGGTAACAGGAGGGTTAAACATTGAATCGGGTCATATTGACCCGAAGGCGACAGGAGGGTGAAACATTGAATTGGGTCAAATTGACCCGAAGGCAACACAAGGGTTAAGAAATATGGATAGATGAAGCAAAAACAATAACAGACTAGATATGATCAACCTCATTATTCATCCCAAGCAGAGACAACCTGCAGTTATGCATTTGTGCAGTGGCAAAAAAAAAACCGATCCAATAGTTTGAGAAGCAGTGACTGCAATATGGGAGTAAAACAGATCTCTGAGGGGTTATAGATATGGTATTTGTTTTATATATTGATCAGTGTGGTGTTAAATAATAAATGCTCTGTAGAGTTGTCATACATAATAAGTTATATATGACATCACTAAAAACAAATGTATCAATTAACTATACATTTATCCACTCTGTTTTCAATCATTGAATGTCCACCTCTAATGTATTCAAGGCACCAAGTGTCCTGACCTGAGCTCAGGTGTAAAATATGTTGCATAATAAATAATCTTGAACTTGTATGTCCCACGCGCTGTTAAATCTATTGTCTTCAAATAATTATCATAACTCAAATTCTTTTTGGACACTTTGAATGTTAGGAAATATGAATTAAATGCACATCATGAATGTAATCTGCTATCAAATGAGCTTTGGTTTAGAAACTGCTCATGCTGAGTTCTGCATACCTGCTGAGGTAGGTATCATTGTGCTCCTCACAGTACAACCTAAAATTACAAAAACCTAAAAATTAAAATGCAATGCAGTTTTACGTTACGTTCATACGTCTCATTTCTCGTTAGAATGAGAAGAATTTTCTCTCTCAGATTACGTTTTGTATTTGACGTTATTATATACAAATAATCTCTCTGATGATGATCTTTTTGCGTTTGTTATCTCTCTTTTCTACAATGCTGTTATGAATTGTAAAAGCGTCTTATTTATTATTTTGTTATATATGTTGTTTCGCCTGCGTATTCTGACAGCAATAAGCGTTGTAACGGATCATATGAATATTTTCTTTTGAGACAACAAATGAATTAAAAAAACGGCCACTATCACCACTCATCACCACCGTAACAGAGTTAGTCCCATACGGGTCAAATCAACTATTAAACTTGTTATAAAATGCGCATCTGTCCGTAATCTATACCATAAAGTTCGCATTTTAACCTAAAGTGCGCTTCCTTTTAACCTTTCAAAATAAAAGTCCGATTTATCTGTTAAGCGGAAGTAGTATAAAACGTCTATATTTATTCAAACAATACAATATAAAAGTCATACATACATCAAAATCAATAAGGAAAATGCTAAACAGTCAAACAACTCAAAACAATAAACCCTCAAGGCGTTATTTACAGGTGTTTACTTCTCATCAAACAAAAGCAGGTACCGGAAATTGGGGAAATAATTAGAGAATTATTAATAAAACATGATTTACCTACAACTTCCACTGATATGCATGCAAACTATATCGCTCACACACACACACACACACACACTGACAGAAACACACAGACACACTCTCAGACACACACACACACAGACAGACACACACTCACACACGCACACAGAATGACAGACACACACACACACAGAGACACACACAGGCAGAGACACACACACACACACACACACACACATGCACACACACGCATACTCTGCAGACTGACCCTTGACCTCCCAATTGTCTCTCAGATATTTATATTTAATATATTATATTTACCTAAATATAAGACTTTGAGGTCATGGGAGGGAATCCAAAACTTTCAAAAGAAAAATTGTCACCGTACCAATACCCTTGTACGAAAATTGTCACCGTGCCAATAACCCTTGTACGATCCTTAAAACCAGACTTTTAGTAAATGTTCAGGTCCAAAGGGTCAAATTGTAAACATGTCAGAGCAGCTTTTCTTTTCCAGAATACAATTGAAATTGTTCATAGAAGGAAGGAATTTTTTTTTTTTTTTTTTTCCCTTTTTTAAGGGGATGCTAAGATGCTATATTGCCAGCATGCTTGTTTGGGCCCCATTTGGGTGTGCTACAACAAACCAAAAAAAAAAAAAAGCTCTGACATGTTTAGAAGAAAAACAAGCTAAAATCAGCCCAAGCTCACAACAGGGTCTCAGATTTGTTACAGTTTTTTTCATTTGCTAAACGACAGCAGGCGGCACACAAGAGTCACATGCAAAACTCTCTAACTACAGTGCACAGCAGCAGTCATGTGGACCAAACTCCAGTTTGTTTTCATTGCTTGAACACAGTTTTCAAAACTCTAACACTAATCCTTTCAAACACTGCTGATTGCAATTTCAGCTGAATATATATATATATATATATATATATATATATATATAAATGGACCAAGGAAGATGGGTTCATGGAGTGACCAAATGTCTCTTTTTGGAAGCATGCGTGCGGATGTGAGGACACGAGTCAGAGGGACTGCAGGGATGGATCAGGCCATGAGATGTGATGTTGATGACAACATGTGGCCTGATGCTAGAAATTACAGCATGTACTTTCAGTTTCTACCTTTTTTTCTCATTACTGTAATTCGTAAATTACGACAGACTATTGAAGCAAACTGCTAATTTTCATTTACCTTAAAGAATTGTTATGTTCTAAAAAATTTAAGAATATCACTCTTTCTTTGAAGAAAATATTACTTTGTTTGAAGTCACTGAAATTGTTCAAACTGTAAAGATGAAAAGTTAGTATTTTCTGTATTGGTGTTTGATGCTAGTGATTTTACTCTCAGTGTGTTCTGAGTGACAGTGTGTGTTATCTCAGGAGGGTTGTGCATAGTGTTTGGCTGCACTGAGCGTGTTTTGAATCATGTGTTAAGAGTTGTGTTGCTTGGAATGAGTTTTGCAGGTGATGTGAAGTGTTTAGCTCAGGTGACTGTTGGTAGTGCAGACTGTAGTTAGAGTTTTTAGCAATCGAAAAAAACCACACACCTCTTCAAGTCCTGGATTTCAGACAGCCAATTAACTCTTGTGGGTGTTTGGAAATTTCACCCCATCACCTCATTGTAGGCCCTGTCCTGAGTGTCTGTGTTCAATTTGGGATTTCCAGGACGAATATTTAGGAGATTATGGCCATTTTGCACTTGTCATAAAATATCCAAATTTAACTGAATGAAGCCCAATTTGACCCTTTGGACCTGTTTTTGGGGCCCTTAACTCAGAGCTATCGGTCCAACGCCGTAGGGTATTCATATTCGTTGATTGAAAGTCTGAAAAATTAACTAAAAGACTGGTTTTAAGGATCGTATAAGGGTTATTGGCACGGTGACAATTTTCTCTTGTGAATGTTTTGACGAGACCGACCTCAAAGTATTACATTTAGGTCAATATAATATATTAAATATAAAGCAGTAGGTTTATATCTGAGAGACAATTCATCTGTATTTGTGTGTGTGTGTGTGTGTGTGTGTGTGTGTGTGTGATTCTGCCTGTGTTTGTGTGTGTGTGTGTCTGTCTGTGTGAGTGTGTGTCTGTCTGTGTGTGTGTATGTGCATGAGAGTGTGTGTGTGTGAATATGTGTGTGTGTGTGTGTGTGTGTGTGTGTGTGGCGATGTGCATGCATATCAGTGGAAGTTGAAGGGTAAATCATGTTTTATTAACAATTCCCAAATTATTATTTCCCTGATTTTTCCGGTACCTGCTCTTTTTGTTTGATGAATGAAGGGTTTATTGTTTTGAGTTGTTTGACTGTTTAGCATTTTCCTTATTGATTTTGATGTATGTATGACTTTTATATTGTATTGTTTGAATAAATATAGACGTTTTATACTACTTCCGCTTAACAGATAAATCGGACTTTCTTTTAGGTTAAAATGTGAACTTTATGGTATAGATTACGGACAGATGCGCATTTTATAACAAGTTTAATAGTTGATTTGACCGTTTTAATTAATGTATTGTCACCTAAAAAAGAAAATAAAGGAGAGTCACCAGCAGTAAGTCTTCACGCCAATTCATATGATCATTCTGGAGAAATACGTTTCATTCTAACGTATTTGAGAGAAATACGTTTCATTCTAACAAATTGCATTTTAGGTCTGGGGGAACGTAATTTTTGTGATACAGGGTTGCACAGTAATGAGCACAATGAAAGCAGAAATCAGCAAATATTTTCCCATCCAAATTATTTTGGAGCAGTGGGTAGCCACAGCCCAACACCAGGGGACCAACTCCAATTCTCAGGCCAGTTTCTTGGCAGGAGTATTCCCAACACATGTCTTTTGGGGTAGGAGGATGCTGTTTGAATGGAGCACACAAACTCATGATCTTCTTGCTGTGAGGCGACAGTGAGCCCCCACGCCGCCAGAACCGTGTCTATTTATTTATACCCTCGCCCAGCGAGTGTGGCTTCATGTGGAGTGACGCTGTAGGGACGTTTGGGAACGGGAAGGCTGTTTTGGACAAGAGCCACATACAGAAACAGAGGAGAGGAGATGGAGAGAGAGAGTTGGCAATTTTAAAGTGATCACTTAAACGTTCAGACAACGGAGCTTTAATTCCGGGGTAGAGGAGGTGTGTATGTGTTGATGGCTATGATTCAAACCTGAATGTATCCTTATACAGCTATAGGCTCAGTAATTAGCCAGTGGGGAGGTCCATCCGAAAACCTTCGCAGTGACTGTTGTCGGAGGGTTGAGTATCACTGACTTTTCCTGATTCATGAAGCACAATGTGAAAATACAGAATAACATGCTTTTAGTTACAAGTCCACATTTTGGCTACTTCCAGACTGAAGGGAACTCTATGACGGAGGAGGCTCATATACATTGTGATGCTCCACGCTGCAGTCATGGCAGCACTTCACTGTGAAGTGAGAGGCATGGCTCCTCAATCACGTTTTACATTGGTTGCACTGGTGCGCTGAACTCCAATCGATTCAGAGCTACGATGCCCCAACAGCAAAAGCACTGATCCCAGTAATGCATTGCATTGCTTGCAAACAATGCAATGCATAATGTTGGTCCTGGTTGATGTTGGGCCAGGATAATCTCACCGGGAATAGACATGGTGCTGGTATGACCTCCATCGATGATGTCTGGTCTGGGCTCGGTCTTTCAGGGCCAGGTGTAACTGGCACTGCAGCATTATTTTGATGACAAAGTGCTGTGAGTGTGCCAGCGCTGCTGGAGACGATGAGAGTGACGCATAAGACGCACAGACGCGTCTCAAGAAATCTGATTTGAATCACACTATAAGCCACCAGCAAATGTAGTTTGGATTCAATTTGAAAAAGGTTTGCTGTCCAGACTTTCCAGGATCTGGAAATACCAAAAAACAGAAAGAGGCCTAAATGTAAAAGTATTCAAGTGTGAAATGATTCCTGCTGCAGGCAGTGAATACAGAAACAGAACCGTCTCTTTTATGGGACCAATTTTATCTGAGCAGCAAAGCAGGTCAAGGATGATTAGTAAATTTGATCAAGACAAAAAAAATGACATGGCACCTTTAACATTTTTCTGAGTTGGTCAGTAAATAAATGTCTGAAACCTAAAGTTGAGCGTAAAAGGCAGTGTGCCAACACCAGTATCAGATCTCCAGCACAAGCACGGAAGTGTACTAGAATATAATTTATGCTAAGAAAAATAAATTACCATATGTCTGCCATAGGAGCAATGGTGAGGGAATTGGTTGGCTTTCTGTTGTTAATCAGCAGTTATTTTTGAAGTTGTCAAATGGCACATATTCTGGCTTCCTGCTGGACAAAATATGTGTATGTGCATATAAAGATGGCTTCATAATCCACACCAAGTGAACGTAGCAAGTAGATCAAAGGAAGCAGCTGGTTTAGGGTGTGTAGGATCACCCACTCCCAGTCTCTCTAGCAGCTTTGGATAGAGGGCTTTGGATAGAGGGCTTTGGATAGAGGCGGAACTGCTAAAAGATGCTCTACAAAAAAAAGATGTGCCAGAAGCACACCTGTCTCAGTGGGCTCAGGCAGACTCCTCTTCGGCTCAGACAGGCTTGTGGAGATATGAGTTTAAGTGGATGCAATTTGTAGCCTTGACTGCCATTAGTCTAGAATGCATTTGAAACCTCCATCACAAATGATCTGACTCGACTCATCGAATCACGTCCACAGGTTGTGAAACCGGTGTGAGAATTGTTCACTTCTGCAGCTTCTCTCTGGGTCCTCTGTGGGAGGGGAGGCACTTCAACAAATAGATATGCCATGAATTGCAAGGAGAAAAGGTCTGACAGATGAACAGATGGGTTCAGTATATTACTCTCTCTGCCCGTCCACCTTCAGCTGATGAAGTGAGGTGAGGAGAGAGAGAAGAGGTGAAGGGAAATGATCTGTGTCAATGCATTAGACCAAATTGCTCCTTCACCTGAACATACAAATGAGGCCCATTGGTGTGAGCAATGTCAAAGCAATTAGAAATCCTGAGTTTAGAGGTTAGATTTCTTCCTACATTTGGTCTCCCCTGAGTGCATAACCCCAGCAGCAGAGGCACAGACACACAGCAATCTTTAGTGTAATTGATGTTAGCAACCTCAATCAACCAAAGGACTAAAAACAAACAAATCATTTTACACAGTCCAGAATACAAATGTTGTTTGAGACAGAAGAAGAAGAAGAAGAAGAAGAAGAAGAAGAAGAAGAAGAAGAAGAAGAAGAAGAAAAATAACTTTTCTTCATAGAGATCAAAATGTTTGTGGAAAAAAGCAGCTGTTTATTGTATCATTACCCGACTCTCCAGCATGTGCCAGTACTCTTTTTCAGCTGAATTTAAAAGGACTTTTGTTAATCTGTGTGCAGTTTATTTATATTAGATCATTAGGTTATTCCTATTAAGCACTGGTTGTTTAGGGTGCTGAATGCAAAATTAAGATTATATTCAACGGCTCTCAACGTGGCTACTGCTGAGCCAGTGGCTTGCAGCTCATGGCAAAAGTGTTAGTTCTGACAGCGTTTACCTGAGGGGCAACCGCAGGGTGGGCGTTTCAGTGATGTCACGTTGTCATACATGTCGCTGTTTCCGCTGTATGAGCCCAATGCGGAACATCCGTCATGAGCTCGCCAGTGGTGCTCACACACACATGGTCGGCCGAGCTATGTCAACAAAACAAAGAGAGGCTCGGATTACAACACGGATAGTGGGAAAGCCATGTACTGTATAGACATTACTTTGCAATGTCTATACAGTAGGCTACGTGGCAAATAATTGTTTGCTGCTGTACTGCATCAATGGTCTGAATGGCAAATGGAGAACTTTAAAAGGTCACAAATCTGCTCCTGCACAATTTCCACACTTGGTTAAATGTATTGAATAGCTACTCTTCCTGACGCCAAAAAAAAAAAAAAAATCAGAGAAACATCGATAAAGAACCAATCCATTAGAATGTGTCGGGATCAGCCTGGATACGGATCATTAGGAATGGCTCAGGTTGCCTCAACCCGTCCTGTAACATACAGTATTTCACCTGACGAACACATTTAAAAGGACTCGGCGCTCGGACTTGACGTCATGTAGCATTGAGGTTGCAGATTGCAACCAGATTTATATCTTTTCTAGGGCTGTGAAACGATTAAAAATTTTAATCGGGTTAATCACAGGTTTTTGTGGATTAATCATGATTAATCACATATTACCGATATTCTCGGTATATTTTGTGAGAACATAGAGATTTATGACAAAAGACGGATATATACATTTATACATTCTTCTATACAATGGTGCTGCAACTCAGCAGTTATTTAGCAGTTATCTTCCATATGGAACATTAATACATCTTCATCCTAAACAGAATGTTTCACCCTCCTGTTACCTTTCGGGTCAATTTGACCCCATTCAATGTTTAATGTCGGTGTTCTTTGGGGACAATTTGACCCCAGGCTGTTTTTCACTGTGTCAAACATATCAGAAATATCAACTTTTTTATTTATTTAAAGGGCTATTTAGGTAGTCAACAAACAAACATAAAGTACCTCACACTTAAACTTGGGAAGCAATATTAATTCTAATAATTTTCTGGAGGTTTTAATTGCTGGGGTCAAATTGACCCGAGGGTAAAATATGTTAGTAAATGTAAAGGTAACAGGAGGGTTAAACAGAACATTTTTCTTGTTTGTCAACCATTAACTATAAAATATATATTTTATTAATCCCCCCAGGAAGGGAAATTAGTTCTATTTTTAACCATCCTTTTTTATTAAGAGCAGGTGGCTGTGGTGAAGCGAAGAAGACTGGGGGGGGGTTCAGTGCCTCACAAGGACACACTGACTTTAATGGGGATGGGAGGATCGAACCCACAACCCTGCGGTTGCAGGACGGCCCTCTTACCCCACTGAGCTAAAGCCACCATGATACAATCTAAAGGCCTCTAGTCTTCCTCTAGCAGCTGCTGAGGCAAACTGACTGTGTGGGTTTTCTTCATGAACTGGGCCGTGATGAAAGGGACGGCGGGGACACCGCTGCAAAGCTGAAACCTCACCGGCCCGGACACGGACAGGTGGACAGATTGATAAGTGACTTTTTTTTTGCTCGGTCCCGATGCGCACGGAGCTCTGTGGCGCGCGAGACGGAGATCGTTAAGTGTTAACGCAATGCGAAGAGACAGAAATGACATGCTGCTGTGGAGATACGATCAACAACAGACGTTTAGTTTAATAAAAGAACAAAGACGTGCTATAGAGAACATGTCAGGGGGCGGGCCAATCTCTTTAATGTCATGCGATCTACCGACACTACGCCGCGATCGACTGGCAGGTCGCGATCGACGTGTTGAGACCCCTGATCTACAGGAAGTAGAAGTCGTAACAAGGTTTCCGGAGGTGAACCTGCGGAAGGATCATTACCGATGAACAGACCGTCTGCATGAGAGCGGACAGAGTTCAGATTGAAGTGGTGTATTGGAAGCTCATTTTGCAAGTGACTTTTTTTTCGTCCCGACGACCAACAACAGACGGATTGGAAGCTCATTCTGCGCATGCGTTAAATGCGTTAAAAAAAAAAAACTAGTTAAACCTGTAATTGAATTAACTGAGTTAACGCGTTATTTTTCACAGCACTAATCTTTTCACTTACTCCTTCCTTCCAAAGGCTTTCGGAGAAGCTCCGGCGACCTTCTGGTCACATGAACGGCCCACTCGAGAGCCAGTGTTTGGGTTGTCCATTCTGGGGTGATGTAGACTCTGTGGATGTTTCTCCCTTTCTCGATATGAAGGGCTCATTCTAAGTTAGTGATATCACAACGCTCCTTCAGGTGATTATACACTAATGAAAACATAGTTTTTAATATGATATCCTCTATTATATCCTCTTATGCCAATAAATCCCCCAACATCCATTACACCGGTCGTTTTAAATCCTTCACTTTCTCCAGGAGGTAAAAGTCTTGCTGACACAGGAGAACTTTTTTTTACCCAGACTGCTTCACTGCTATGCAATGATGTATAATTCACATTTGGGAGCTGCTACGCACACAGATAGCCTCCTGAAATTAACCATTGAGTCTTTCAAAGTAAACACATAAGAGTTAATTGCCTTGCTCAAGGGCACCTCAACATGAGCTGGTGAGAATAGGACTTGTTCATTCTCGACTGCAAGGTGTTGGGGATGTCAGGGGTTTAAACCAATAACCTTCAAATCTCAGAAATATATCCGTTAGGCTAGTACTGGTTCCACAAATCTCAGTGCAATAATTGGATCATGAAGATGTGTCTCGCAGAATTTTTAACGGAAATCAAATATGCCTAATTTCTCTTTTTTGTCAGATAATTCAAGGAGGCTATGAGGCAGTGAATTTAATCCGCTTGTCACAGAGAACAGTTTTGCTGATATCTTTTGACAAGGGGAACGTCTTATCTGTAGCTGACGAAAAGGGTCATCATCAGTGTTAATGGATTGTAACAAACAGGAGGTGGTAAAAGGACGGTTTTATTTGGCAACAGGTTGAAGATGTTCGACCTGTTTGAAGTGATGCCTCTGGGGCAAATCAAGGTGAAGCATAAACATAAGCGTGAAATACAGAATGTCCTGACAGACACAAACCACGATTGAGAGTCATCTACACTTTTGGGATCTTGACATTTTAGGTCATATTGATACTTTATTATGAGGTTTTCACAATACATGCCCATCAGAAATCAAATTTCGAACATTGTTTGATTAACCAGACCTCCCAAATCTAAATCTGTTCATCCAAGTGGACGTTTGTGCCAAATTTGAAGAAATTCCCTTCCTGCATGTTTATGGACCACATGGACAACCTGAAAACATAATGTCTCCAGCCACTGCTGTCGCCAACATGAAGACATAAACATGTTTAACCCTTGTGTTGCCTTCGGGTCATTTTGACCCGATTCAATATTTAACCCTCCTGTCGCCTTCGGGTCAATTTGACCCGATTCAATGTTTAATGTCGGTGTTCTTTCGGGAGTCAACAAACAAACATAAAGTAACTCACACTTAAACTTGGAAAACAATATTAATTCTAATAATTTTCTGGAGATTTTAATAGCTGGGGTCATATTGACCTCAAGGGTAAAATATGTTAGGAAATATAAAGGTAACAGGAGGGTTACACATTGAATCGGGTCATATTGACCCGAAGGCGACAGGAGGGTGAAACATTGAATCGGGTCAAATTGACCCGAAGGCAACACAAGGGTTAAGGGGGAAATAAAATATAATATCATATAATATTTCCATACAAACTTTCCATTCATTTGTTGGATAATGTGACCTTGAGTGCACCTCAAGGTCAACGTACCAAACATCATGTCAAGAAGAAAAGTAATTCACACTATTCTCTCAACAACAAAAATTCTGTCATGTGAAAATGTGTCCGTGAGAAATGGAGGTGGTTAAGTGAAGATGAAACGTTAAGTGTAAACACAGGAGGGTAAATATCTGAAGGTGTCCAGAAGAACATTGTGTGTCATGGCTCAGCAGTTGGTTGTGACTGATTCATAGCGGAGTGATAAGGAGAATCCAGGCGCGGTGCATACAGCATGCTTTGCGTTTTTATACTCTTATCAGCAAACATGTCAATTCTCCTCAGCACTTATCAGAGCACCTTGACAGTGAATTAAAAGTCTTTTTGTAGAATTTACTTTTCAACAGGAGACTTTTAGAATATTTCATAAATTCTTCAGCACACTGTCACATCCACAAAGGATAACTACTACAATAAGCATAGCAAGAGTATTATGTAAGTAAAGAGATCATGAAAAAAATAGTGGGCTGGTATGTTGGTCGCAGAGTGGCTCAATGCGACATTTACATACTCATTGAATATTTCATTTGAATAACCCAAGGAAATTTTGTCGAGTCAGTAGCAGAACTGTTGTGAGCCTCTGGGTCGGCAGGGCAGGAATGTTCTATCTCCTTGTGGGGCGGGCGGTGAGAGAGGCTGGAGAAAGTACTCCTCTCTGTCCTGGGGGAGGTGGTGGAGGGGTGTCCGGGTTGTTCAACCTCCCACTCCCTGTTCCACCAGGTCCCAGCCAGCAGCGGCGCGATGGAGCCAGCCTTCCTAACCAGTTAAGACGACTGGGTGTCGGCTCCGATGCTGCTCCCCAAAGTGCGCACACTGGGCGACAACCGACTGGTACATCTTGCTGCTGCGTTGAAACAATGAAAGTTTCTCAGGAAAAGAGAAAAAAATCATCCTCTTCCCTACTTGATGTTTGGTTTGATGTTTCAGTTTCAGTTCGGTCGCCGTAGGGGCAGCCCGTACCTCCTCCTCTCCCATCCACTCCCACTCCAGGACACTCAGAGGTGAGGAGCTGCCTCCCCCTGTCCTCCACCACCATCTCTCTCTGGTCTGGTCTCAGCTCAGTTCAGCTCTCATCTCTTCACTTCACCACTTTACACCTCACACTCCCCCTACTCCTCTCCTCCTCCCCCCCGCCACACCGACACCATCCAGTATCAATCAGAGTACATGCAGGCGGCATGACTCCGTGTTGTTGTACTGGGGAGTGTACAGGGTGAAGAGAGAGAGAGACAGAAGAACTCCAACTGGGCTGACCATCTGATCCTGACACACAGACAGAGAGCGGCCCATTCTGTCTGCTGTGTGTGCTGTAGTCAGCAGGTAGTCAGTGAGAGAGGAGACACCACGCCACCACCGGCCACCAGCAGCACTCAGCAGCAGTGGTGGCTGGATGGTGTGGAAGTCAAAGAGAAAGAAAGTGACTCTCACAGAGACATCCCATCCCATCGAGGTGACTCGTCAGCACAGGTAGATGATGCCGTCCCACTCTCCCACATGGAGGCTGGTAAGCAAAGAGAGGGTCATGATGATTTGATTCACTGCGGCCGGTGGTGGCCAACCAACCTCTCCAGCACGGTGCTGACTTTTGGGGGAGGACCAGGGGCACACCGTTCCCACAGCACGGACTTCCCCCAAAGAACCGTGGAGCACGCAGGCACAGGACACTGGGTCTGAGGCTGATAGGACCAGGACCTCTGGCATCAGGATAGTTTCAGGTTTCTCCAGCTCTTCTCACCTGGTCTTCTCTCACCAGAGAGAGGGGTGGAGGAGAGAGAGAGGGGGGAGGGAGGGGAGGGTGGAGGGCTCAGTGGGGGGGAGGGGGGGCAGGGGGGGAGGTGGGATGTGTGGAGAGGTGTGGGGAGTGCTGGAGACTGAACCTGAAAAAAACAGTTCAAACAGTTCAGCTCTCAGCTCCCCCTGGCCCCTCTCCCCCCACCTCCCACCAGTTATCCTCTCCAGTGCCCACACACCCCCTTGTGTGTTTCAGCTGAGTTTTGTCCTCCAGCTCCTCTCCTGTGTCCCCCCCCCCCCCCTTCACCTCCCTTCAGGTTGCTGCTGCTGGCTCTCTCTCACCTCCTCCTCATCCCAGACAGCTTTCTTCATGTTAAAGCAGGTCCCTGGTGATCAGGAGAGCTTGTTGTGTTGGGAAGCAGCAGGCAGTGGTGATGGTCCGGTGTGGGTGTTCACAGAACTTGATGTATTCCGTGATGCGTGATGCAGTCGGTCCCAGTTGTGTCCTCGTCGCGTCCCACACAGCACATCAGTCCCCGTCCTGTAGGCAGTCCTAGAGAGCGTCATAGTCCTCCCCCTCCACAGACAGTCCTGGTGGTGGTGGTCACAGCCTTCACCAGAGGAACATACCTACTGGTGTCAGGACCACCAGGTCATCAGACCTGCCGAGGGGGGGGGGGGGGTGGCGCCTGTCGTTAGTTTAGTTACAGCACAAGCAAAGAGTTTTTATTGTTCCTAGTTGCAGTCATGTACTTGATGGGAAGGCTGGCAGAGCTTTATCCAGTGGTGTGGTTAAAGTCAGACACAGTGGATGGTGTCACAGGTCCCTAGCCTCAGCAGCCATGCATGGCACGACCACACCACCACACGGACAATGAACTCTGAACTCTCTAAATGGGGCGCATCCCCACGGCCAACAGTTCAATGTTCGGTGCAGAAGCGCTCCGCCACGCACACGCACACGGGTGGCACCACCGTTCATTCACATAACCTCCTCTCTGTCGCTCTGTGTAGCGTCTCTGTCAGCGAACAGTCCTGAAGCCGGGCAAAACCGCCTGTGATCCCGGATAGTCCGCGTGCAGCGTCAGTGAAGCACAGGGAGCTCTCTCTCATCACAGGCGACCTCAGGTCATTATCATCAGTCTCCCAAAGACCTCACGCCAATCGTTTCCGTTCGTGAGTACCGGTTATAGGGTTTGTATCTCCTTTTTCGTTCCTCTCCTCCACCCGCCCCCGCCGCGAGCTCAGCTCGCGTAGCTCTCTAGCTCAGCGCAGGTCTTTCTCCAGGCAGAAGGGAAGCCAAGCGGCGCGCGCAGCGCGCGATCAGACGCAGCGTGCGGCCCCCGTCATTGTTATGTCATTGCTGCCGATACTCGATACTCACGACAAAAAAACAAAAGCCAGAAGTATCGAAAAAAAAAGTTATGGTTGGTCCGTCCCGTAGTAACTAAGACAAACGTGAAAGAAAAGAAGAAGAAAAAGAGAGGAAAAGTGAAAAATCTTCGCCTCTTATATCATACCATAAATTCCTTCCAAACATTGGGTCCACATGAGCTTCTCGTTGAGCCTTCGCAAGCTCTGAATTATGTTTCTCTTATTTCCACGGCAGATTGATATAATTACATGCTCTTCTTAATATTGAGTTTAAGGCCATATACATCTGCATGTCATTTCGGTAATGTAATAAGAGTCCTTGGATTCACTTAGCGGAGAGGATAACTCAATTTTGGAACTTAATATTGTCTCTTTGCTCACGCACAGCGGGATCCCTACTTTTCAACAATAAAAGCGCAGTTTCCTCGAGCATTTGCATAATGAGCACGTTATGAAAGCTGATGGTTTAATGTCTGAACCAGACAATGACGTATTTTTTCAAATTCACAAGTGGCACGCATAATGGTAATTGCTGAATTACATCCCGTATCGACATAATTCAACACAAGATTCTTGGCGGCAGAGATTATTTATTGTCATTTATTTGTGGCTTGGCTAAGTTAAAATATATTGTTTAATCTAATTGCAGTGCATGTCAGTCAGCACTAATGAATTAAGGTCTATGGAAGTGAAATGAATCTCTGGGATTGTTTATCCCTTCCGGTGACATTTACCTAAATGCCACGTATCTGCGACCCTCCTTCCAAGATATTTGTGGAATGTAAATGTATTTCCCGATAACTGTAGAATTTTCTGGAAAATATCACGAAACAGGACGCTCTCTAAATTGGGAGTTGTTTCACTTGCCATTGTGGAGCGGACCATGAAAAGTCAGAGTGTAAAGAAGCCCTTTTTGACAACATTTACTATATTGCCACCCATTATCTGTATAAACATTTCCAGTTACTGTACTGGTGTCCCTAGGAAGGATTTGAATTGACATATACTTTAATAAATACATATCGGCTCACCTTAGGGTGTTATAAGACATTTATTGAATGTCTATAAATGGTATTTGTTGCCTTATAGACCCAAAGAAGCTAAATTAGAGAGAAAAAAGCAACAATAATAATAATAATAATAATACATTCATTTTGTGAACCCTGACGTGGAACTACTGGACTACTTCATATATTAGAAATCATCAACAAAACACTCTGAAACTATAACATCTGTAAGACATTAAAAACAGTAATGTGTTGTGTATTGTTGTAAAGATTGATCACCTGACATTAACATTTTGTTTGTAATTATTTAATTATGTATATTATTATTTATTTATTTTTAATCCCATTCGAGGCTATGACACTCCAAAGGCTCAGCTTGTTGTGCTTCACCACCCGTCTGCCTTCTATTTTTATTTTATTTTTCTCCAACCTCTAGCCAACCGAATAATGTGTAGTTAAATGAAGTAATCATTTTTACTGGAGACATCACTCACAGGAAGATAGCAGGTAGGTATATCACTTCCCACCATATGGTCATGGCTGTCAAGCGCCGGCCAATCAGAGGGCAACAATTTGCCACGGAGTTCCATGTTGTGATTAAATAGTTCCAAGGACGGCTCCGGCACACAGGAAGGCTCTTTGACCACACTGATACTCATCTCTGGCTACAGATTGGAAGTGGTGGTGGCACAGCTATGTGCCTCTCTCAGTCTGGATTTGTTATGTTATTCTTTCCCATTTCCCCCCACAGGCTCACTGTGCAACCGACTGTTATTTTGGGCTCATGAATATAGAAAAGTTCAACTTGACTCTCAACTCAAATCATAAAAAGTACAGAAAAGAGCGAGGTATGAATATATTTCCAAGATGGTAAATCACAGAGAAGTGGGCTGTGAATAATGAACTCCCAGAAAATATATACTATTATACAAGCGCTAGTTACAGGTGTTTGATGTAATAAAAATAGATCAAATCGTTGACCGCGTCTTACATTTTTATATAGTGTACATGTCTTACATGTTTTGTGAATAACGCTGGTTTTGTTGGTTTTGTGTACTCTCTGCATTGCATGATGTGATAACATGGTATAGCCTGCCCCCACCATGCACCCCCCCACACACACACACACACACACACACACACACACACCTCCACACACATATACACACACATACACATTTATTTGAGAGAATTTCAATTCAATGGATTTGGAAGAATATACAGTATATTAGTTGTGAAGGCAGTGTCATGAAAAATAACTCTTTTGAAAAGAATGCTCCTAGACATTTACCTTTCACACCTTGTATGATGCATTGAATGAATAATTGAGTCCACACGTTGCCTGCATAAAGGATGTTGGGCTAATTTCTACTTTTAGAGTTAACTCTTACACATTTAAGTATTTATGCTTTTTAATAAATAATCGCAACTGGTGCCAGCTTTCCAATTTCTCAGTGTGTGTAGATAGATGGATGGATAGATAGAAAGATGGATAGATAGATAGATATTTTTAATTATACAAGATAAAACATACTTTGTTGATATATGTTTTAGATATTTAGGAAATGGTACACAAAGCTATACCCTGATAGCATTAATATAGGTTTACACTGACAATAATGATCCAAATACATGACTTACATAGTTAATCTATATGTTCAGCATACACAGGGCCAGCAGGGCCTGATACTTAACAAACCTCATTACTAATTATACAATGAAGTTAAAAGCAAAAGAAGGATGAAGACATTCTAACAAGCAGCCAGCAGATCTGGCAGACAGGTTAATTCTCAAATATCAGACAATCACCAGGTGATGAGACAATGATTGATAGCCATGGCACACTCAAAAAAACGATTCAAGCCCTTCTTAGAGGTGACACATTTAAATATTGTTTGATACATTTAAATAAATCAATTACAAAACGAAGATATTTATATTGAATGGGTGTAACACAAAATGTAGGAATACTTTCATTTATTAGATTTATTTAGGTTACACTCACAAAAGCGATTCAAGCCCTTCTTCGAGGTGACACATTTAAATATTGTTTGATACATTTAAATAAATCAATTACAAAAATAGATATTTATATTTAATGGGTGTAACACAAAATGTATGAATACTTTCATTTATTAGATTTATTTAGGTTAGATGGTGTGCATATCAACTCAAAATAAATGTGTTTCGTTGAGGACTACTCTTTGCGCATGCGCCAGCTGAAAATCAGTTGTTTACAAGGTGAAGAGACTTTCAGGGCTGTACGGTGGTGTAGTGGCTAGCACCGTCGCCTCAAAGCCAGAGGTCCGTGGGTTCAATTCCCAGTCGGGGTGTTCCTTTTGTGTGGAGTTTGCATATTTTGTTCATTAGTTAGTTTATATTTTGAGTTGGACAAACACAAATTAATTTAATTTAATGAATATCGTTATTTTATTTTAGATGTATTTGATACAAATGAGTTGGACTAACTTAATTACATTTTATTGCACTGATGTGCTAAATTTGAGTTGGAGTTGCATATAATTATTGGATGGAAAACCTGCCAACAATTTAATTGAGTTCATCCAATGAGTCATTTCTTTGAGTGCAGGCTCTGTCCCCATGTGTCATGTCAACATCTTAAGTTACCAGACAGACTCACACAAATTACACAGTTCATGATGTACCATCAACAACCGCAGATAGGTCAAGTAGATGAATAGGCTCAGGTTACAGCCATACGGCCGGAAAATAATGTAACCACAAACTAACAAACAGAACTCAGAAATCCTCCTAACTAACACAGTGTTGTTATGTGCATCATGAGCAACACTGGAAAACCACAACAAACTCTCACAGTTGTTTCAGATGAATTATGTTTTTAACCATCTGACTGTTTGTTGAGAGTCAAAAGTATGTGGAGAGTCCAATTTGTTTGCCTCCATCTCAACTTCACCACCAGGCTTCCCTTTGGTGGTGGACGTCACTGCAATGCCATATTTCACCACACAGGCCAGTGAGGTGCTGTTTCAACCATGTGGCCTCAAGTGCAACGTAAGAATCCTTCATAATTTTAAAGAAAATTATCAATACAGTTGTAATAAAATGATAGTAATAGCTATTTTGGATGGGTAATTAATCCAGGATTGCCTTATTTTTTAGAGAAATTACACATTCTTTTACAAGGCAAGAGAGTCTTGTTGCCATAGAAACACTGGATACCTTAGATAGATATATACTTTATTAATCCCCAAGGGGAAATTAGTTCTCTGCATTTAACCCATCCTTAGTTATTAAGGAGCAGTGGGCTGCATTGATGCGCCCGGGAAGCAACTGGGGGTTCAGTGCCTTGCTCAAGGACACTTCGACTTGCTACTAATGGGGAGAGCCAGGATCGAACCGACAACCTTACCGTTGCAGGACGAGCCCCTTACCCCACTGAGCTTAGCCCACTGAGCTACAGCCGCCCTTAAATAGTGATGGAAGTAACCTATTCAGATCCCCCACAAACAAAAGTAGATTAGTAATACCACAGTGTAGAAATTATCCACATTTCTCTTAAATAAAAGGACATAAGTATTCAAAAGCATAGAAATATCCTTAAAGTACCAAAAGTAAAAGTAGAAAGTATTTACCATGCAGAATGGGCCATTTAATGAAAACTACAGGAAACAAAGTATAATATTAGCCTTTTAAATGTAGTGAGTTTAGGTACAACATAATAAAAAATGGAAGTAAAACTACCATTTTTCTGAAGAGCATTTATAAAAATGACTTTCCACTGCTGGAAACCTGCATGGACCCCCGACACTCCAGAACCCGCAGAGGTTTTTATGTATTTGTCTGGGATTAATTATAAACCACACACATACCTTGTTTCGGGGTGCCAGATAATGATTGCTTGCTTTATGCAAATGTTTTTTAGATGGCTACACTTGTTATGTGTTATATTATAAGTGGCAGGACATAGTTGTGACACTGATGAATGCTGGACCTTTCTTCAATCATCATTCTGGTTTTTTTTGCTTTCATGTTTTAACATTTCACTAGTCCACATTGAAATGTCACGAAGCAAACCTACAATGCGCTTGTCAATTATTTAAAATGCCTCTCTGCCTCAATATAGCATTAACAGTTTGGAGAAAAGGTTGTTCTTTTAGAAAAATGTGTGAAACCAGATGTTCCTTCAGAGACATCAAACATTTTTAAAACAACATCCTGGATTGAGTATCCTAACACCTCATCGCCTGAGAGAATTTGATGCTTGGATTGTGATTTTATGCTCAAGCTTTGACAACAAAGCAACTCTAGATAGTGGCCTCATGGGTGCTTCATCTTGAAAGGCAGTTCAGGTACTTTATTTAAAATAAAAAAATGTGAAATGATATCTATATTTTCTATAGCAGCTGGTGCCTTTATGTCAATGTATAAATGATTTGAGGTCACAGTAACGATTTTTTGCCATGGCAAGCACAGTTAATGATAATCATTGAGTTAGTGACATGTTTACAGTATAAGAGCATATCAAATATGACAGACGGAAAAACACTGGCTGGTATTATCATTCTGTGAAATCCAAGGATGAGATAAGTGATGTATACTTATGTACCCACAATGTGTGCTTGTGCCCCCCGCCCCCTCTACTAATCTATCTACTGAATTTTGCAGATAAATAGGGAACCTGCCTCTGACACTATACGATAAATGATTAAACCTTTTATTGTGGTAGTCGGTGGGATTTTGAACCTCTGTAAAGACCTTGCTTAATATTTTTCATCAGATGAACAGCATTAGCCTGATACAGCTTAAAACATTTTGTTATTGGAAATCGGTTTCAAGATGATGCCCAGAGGGAATATAGGGATACAGTATATCTGTGAACTCGCTGTTTAATGGGCTGCCTATAGGATTATTACTGGCCTCGGCAGATGTTCATTTACAGAAAAATATGTCAGGGCTTAAGCCTGGTGTAAACACTTGACAGAGTTTATCAGTTTTGGAACAGGCTCCATATTTACAGCAAAATGTCAGTTACACAGGCCTCTCCAACAACTGCAACATCACTTTGGCATGGCGGGGCAATGTCGGGGGAATGTTTCATGAGAACTAATGTCTGTTTGTATTTTAAGAAAAAAAATGGTTCAACCAAATCACGGTTCTATCGCGGTTTTCTAGTTTTCCGACCACTCAAAGCGCTTTAACACTACACGTCACCATTGACACCCATGATGACAGACGTACGGTGCACCTGCCCATCAGGACTAAATAACATTCACACGCACACACATTAATACACCGTAGGCACAGCTACGGGAGCAATGTGGGGGTCTTGCCAATAAGGACACATCGACATGGACTAGTGGAGCCGGGGGTCGAACCGCCGATCCTCTGATTGAAGGATGACCCTGCTCTACCACTGAGAAGTGTGTGTCTGTCCTTGTCTGGGTTGAAATACCATACAGACTCATTTCAATTACACTCCCACACAGAGCTTGCTAAAACTCAGTTTCAGATTTTTCACCTCAGGAGCCACTTCAGTCTAATTATAATTTTTTTAAACACCGATTTGTGATTCCACAAATAGACCCTCTTCTTGCAGAATCAGTAACTTCTTTTAAATCACTTCTTAAAACCCATTTTATAGAACAGCTTTTAAATGATCTAGTCTTTTTATGCAGAACTTTGGTTCCCCCAATTTAGTTGTCTGTTTTTAATTTATTTGGTTTTTAATTAATTTATTTTTTATTTTCCATTTTATTTTTTATTTTAATATATACTTTTAAATGTAATATTGGTTTCTTGCTATTCCACTTGTTTTGCTTTGACTCTCTGTGGAGCACTTTGTAAACATTGTTTTTAAAGGTGCGATATAAATAAAGTTATTATTATTATTATTATTATTCAAAGCACATCAAACATTCTGCTTTTACACAGAGATGTTAAATGTTTCAGTAGAACCTGTATTGATCTTTCAGATAAATTGTCTGGCTCTTCAAAACAATGCTAGTACTCTTTATGACACCTGAAATGGTTGCTTGAAATCACCAGATATACTGTATGAGCATCTTAACCTTGGGAAGTCTGGCTCCAAAACATATAACATAAAAAATCATACATGACAGAAGATGCTTGCAAAATATAAATTGTCAGTGTTTAGGTAAAGCTCATAAAAACACATCCAAATGGGATCTAATGAGATGTCGCTATGAGAAAAATGCATTTGGTCATAATATAAATATATATATCACAGGCTTTTTGTGCCCTGCGGGGATTTTGATTCTTCAGTGGCACAAGGTTAATTGAGATCAGGAAACTATTTGGCAAACAACAAGCAACGATACCACTAGAATGAAACAAGTAATGTTCTCTCTGAAATTAATCTTAAAGCATTAATTGGAGCAATTTATCAGCCTATTTTTCACTTTTAACATTTGCTTTTTACTGTTGTTGATGTATCTTTATAATCCATTGATACAAGTACATACCCATCTCTATCATAATTGTTTTAATTTAAATGCTTTCATTATATCTGTCTTACTATTATGGTGAATAGTATAAGTCCCAGTAAGTTAAGACCACTTCAAGAATGGTTTATTTTTCAGTCAACTGTACGGTTCTGACATCACTACTTCATCATAATAATTACAGACGCACATAAATGTTGTCCATTAAAAGGCTTCTGCTTCTATAAATGGTCTCCTGTACATATATTAGCTCAATGAGACTGAGACTTACTTTGCAATGACTGAGAGGCCAACTGAGCTGAAATGGTCTCCTGAAGAGCACACTGTGTGCTGTAGGGAAACTCACTCTTTGCACAAGGGTCTTCCAACTCTAGTTTCCATAATGCTATAATGCTATTACCATGTTGTTGTTGTTTTTTTATCTGTCCTGGATGTAACAGTGAAACTGCCACTAAATTGACTGTCAAAATCGGTAACCTTAAATCAAGGCTTTTAAAAAAAAGTGTTTCTATTTCAATACAATATCAGGAGAGTTTAAAGTATAATAGCTGTGATATATTCTTTACTTTTCTTATTATCAGTCCCAAACCAATGAGTTGATCCTATAACGAGTATTGTCTGACATAGAGTATTCCTCTGTGCCATTAGAGCTCCATTGTTGTAAACTATCAAAAATCAAATGCATCAATGAGCCACATTGTTGCACTGGGTGACATGTTCCTTAATTACACTGAACATGGCCAAGTAGTTTATTGTTTTAGTTGTGGCTGCTTAAGAAGCAACCGTTCATTAATCTGCAACTAAAATATCAATTTACTCCGATTTGAGCTTTTGGGAAATGAGTGAGCTTGTCATAAAAAAAAAGATATATAATATATACATACTGAGAGACCCTCAGAACATATTGTAAGATACACTAATGACAAAAATATTGTCAACCTCATCCTTTAACATTATTTGAATGTGGTAGTTCTCTTCAGCCATATTACATAGAAATAATCGATTTTGGTGCATTTTTCCATCCTCAAATTGTAATTAAAAAACGTTCACCAAGTATGTCAAAAAAATTGACAGCTTGAAGGCTGATAAGTAATAAAGACAGAAGAGAACATTGTTAGAGAGTGATTCAGGGACCCATTGGGAGCTATGAGTCAGGTCAATTTCAATTCTGGTATTCTGAGAAGCAAGCGGAAGGAACTGAAGTTGTGAGGGCCAATGTAATATGATTTCTAGACACTGAAAAGATTAAGAAACTCAATAACGGCAGTTTGAGCATGCAAAAGATCCTTTGTCCAATAAAGTTGACTACATTGGATCACTGCTCAAACAGAAAGCACAGTGGATTTCAGTCACTTGTCTTCTTGATGGTGTTTTTACTGAGCTCAATTTCGCAGTTTTTCCCTGTTTCAATCTGTCTGCAACCAGAACATATGTGTATGTCAGCTTCTCTCAACTATTATTTATTCACACTTTTACACTTTAAGGATTCTGTGATTTTGTTTTGTGCGATTCACTTTCTCATTCTGTGTCGTATCATTTTTTTTTTTTACGATTGCCTTAAGACATGCTGGTGTTGTTTTAGAGCAAACATGGCTGACTGAGATGATGAAGCTTTGGGCCAACAATTACTAATCTACAAGAAAGGCACTTCAATTGGATGAAGTCAAAGCTCACTCTTTCACTCTTTAAATACCCCAAAAAGTATTGGACCACATCAATTAGCGCTATGTATTTTATGCCCGGTGTGGCAGAAGTAACTCATTATTACATAAACTGTGGCAGGGACTAAAGGTGAGAGTTTTTTAGCCTGAGATATTCCAATAATATTTATATATTCTTCTAGATTTTCCCATTTCCTCTATTTGTGTGTGCTAGGTCAGGAACATGAAGCAATGTGTTCAGACACTTTTTTTTGCTTTATTGAATAGTCAGAACTTGAGGAGAAACAATAGAGAGAAGGCATGACATGCCGCAAAGAATCAAACCAAGGTCGTAACGGAGAAGGACTCTCTGCAGGTGAGCTATGAGGGCTTCCTGTTTCATTCACTGTTAGGCAGCTTTACTTTGGGCATCTCAGCCAAAAGAGTGATACTGATGAGATGAAAGAAGGCAAGACGCTTAGTATCATCTGTACATGCATTCAATTGGTGGTTGATAGGCTACCTCGATTTCAGAGCAGTTTTTAACACTGACCTAATTAGATTTTCAAGAATCACAAACGATGCTGCTACCAGCATACAAACAAATACAAGGCAAAATTACAGTGGCTTGGAGGAAATGGGGGCCGTCTTCCAATCAGAAGATTGTACCCCAAATTGCTATGTAGTATGTGAGATGTGTGGTATGAATAATGTTAGTGTGTTCTGATAAACAGAAAGACACTATACAAGTAAATGGTAATAGTAAATTGACTCCTCAAAGCACTTGTATCAGCACATGTCATTCACCCATTCACACTCATTCATACAGTGATGGCAGGCTACCATGAAAGGTGACACCATCTGTCAGGGCAGGATAATCATTCACAACCATTCCCACACCGATCCCGCTCTTCCTCTCAGCCACAGTCAAAATGATTGCTATCATTGAATAGGCCTTGTTTTTGTGAGGTTACGTCAGGGACTGTTCTGACTTGTTAAAAATAGAAAATTACATAAAATGCCCCCCCCCCCCCCCCCAAGAAAAAAAACCGGTGCTGCTATTTAATACCAGGTGCCGTTGAGAGCCAATCAGCTAGGCTATAGCTGGATGATTACAGAAATCCACGGAAGTGTGGAATTGGACAAATTGGAGTGCCTTTTCACCCGGCTCAGTGCTTCTTATAGTGTCAGGCTAAAATTGAACTACTACGAGGCTAATTGCAGAACAACTTAGAGAGCCTGCACCCAAGAGTTATGCAGAGAATTGAATGTTACTATGAACAAAGACACATAATGACAATCAATTCCAGAGAAAAAAAGGAAAATGGAGCTGCTTTCTGATCCATAGCAAAGTGAGGAGACCATGGCTGAGGATATCCTGAGAACTTTTAAAGATGTTCTTTTACAAAATGTTAATAGCAATTGTTTGTCAAACGTGTGACCCTTTTCAACATTTTAAAAATAATTCCACATTGTCATTTTCATTTGTTATGAACAGGAAGAAAAAGACACAGTATAGTTATAAAACATGTGATATACACAGGTAGATTGGAGGTGCCGAATATTACTTAATATCTGCTGATTTGTGTTAAAAAAAGAAAAGTAAAGGTAATATGATTTCACCTGTCGGTATTTTACTCCAAAATTCCAGCGGTCTTTTTAATTTTACCAGGACATGTGCCCTCATACTGTACACACAACCCCTCGAAAGGAACGCAGTCCTATCCAATCACTGACTCGCATTTCTATAGAGTGATATTATATTTGCCTTCTCTGCTTGGCCAGTATATTATTAAAGCACATCTCCCTAAAGACTACTCCGATCACATGGTTTCTATGGAAACCACCATTCTACCAATACCTTTTATGAGTTCTGTGGCCAGAATCCCCTAATTACTTTCAGAGAACAAATCCTCATTTCAAATATATCAAGCATTATGTATATTCATCGTAAGGGATGTAAGAGGTGTGAACTGTCGAAAGGGTAAGTTTGTGCTCAAAAGTGAGATCAGGAGTGATGCAACTAGAAAGAAATTTCTCAGGATAACAAGCGTAGAGCTTTAAACTACTCTTCACAGAGTCAATATTACATGAAGGATGATTGCAATGATGCAGCAGAAATTATGTGTTTCCTGTACGACAATCGTCTGAAAAGCAGAAGTCTGCTCTAGTTCAGTTTATAGAGCTTCTCCTTCCTATAAAACTCAGCTGCACTCAGGGGAAAGTATTTCTTCATCCTAGTCACACCCAGCATGACCTAGAAATCCAAATGGATGGTCATGATGAATTTCATCGGCACCTATTCCATATTTCAAAAATAAGGCTTACATAAAAAAACCATAATTTTGACACCCGATAATTGGGACGTTGCTTTTACACTTTACATTTGTTACAGTAATAATAGTGTGCATTTTGTATTTATTAAGAGACTTGGTGGCCTGGTGGATTAGTCTGATGATCTTCTGTTGCATTTGTTTGCTTGTTAAACAAAACGATACAATGAGAATAAATAAGCAATGTGTGATCCTGCTCATAAGTATTGCTTGTACACCCTGATCGCTAAATCTTGTGTGACAGTGTTTTATTTTGAGTCAGTCTCATGTACACCATCCTGGGGTTCATATACTAGCGTACTAAATCTGCAGATGAGATTAACGCCCAGCAAATGCACCGTCTACCCTGTTGGAGTAACTACAGTAACCAGCTGCTTTTAAAGAAAAGAGAATATTTTTTCAGAATGAAAGCATTTGTTTGTGACCTCTTTTTAAAGTCGTATTCAATTCAATTCAGTTTATTTGTATAGCCCAATTTCACAAATTTGTCTCGGAGTGCTTTACAATCTGTACACATAGACATCCCTGTCCCAAAACCTCACATCGGATCAGGAAAAACTCCCAAATAACCCTTCAGGGGGAAAAAAGGGAAGAAACCTTCAGGAGAGCAACAGAGGAGGATCCCTCTCCAGGATGGACAGATGCAATAGATGTAATGTGTACAGAAGGACAGATTTAGAGTTAAAATACATTCAATGAATATGACAGAGTGTATGAATAGTTCATAGTAGGCATATTCCACGATGGAGACCTCCACGATCCATCAGGCAGATGGAGGTAGAGAGGAGGAGTGGGCGGAGTCTCAACAGTGGGCGGAGTCTCAACAGGGCAGTGGCGTAGTCGGTAGCAGGAATTCCACGACCCAGACCTCGATGATCCATCAGGCAGATAGGATCTATGCTGTCTCATAGGGTCATCAGACCCTATGAGACGGCATATGTCTTCAGTTAGGATGAGTTTTACTGGGATGTGCAGACAATGTCGTAATTAAATGTGTGACCTCTAAGAAGGGCTTGAATCGTTTGTTGAGTGCTGTAACTGGAACAGTATCACTGTTATTGGATAAATATCACTGTAAAGTAATAAAAATGAATAAAGTAATAAAAAATAATAAAGTAATAAAAAGAAGGAAAAAAATTAATACATAGTAATTCAAAAGGAAAAAAAGTAAGTAAATGTGAAAAGTAATGAAAAAGTACAAAAATAAAAAAAAGTACAAAAGTAATAAGAAGTAAAATAGTAATTAAAAGTACAAAAGTAATAAATAGTACAAATGTAATAAAAAGTACAAAAGTAATAAAGAAGTAACAAAGTAATGAAAAAGTACAAAAGTAATAAACAGTACAAAAGTAATGAAAAAGTTCAAAAGTAATAAAAGTATAAAGTAATAAAAAGTAAAAAAGTAATAAAGAAGTAATAAAGTAATAAAAAGTACAAAAGTTATAAAAAAGTTAAAAAGTTATAAAAGAGTTTTAACATTGTGTTACACCCATTAAATATAAATATCTTCATTTGTGTAATTGATTTAAATAAATGTATCAAACCATATTTAATAGCCCAATTGCTAAACAGGCATACTATATAACATCAATGTTCTCTGTTTGATCATGGCTGATGACTTTGGTTCCACGTCATACCTATCTCTCTCTCTATCTCTCTATATCTCTTTGCCCATATGTCCTGCCTGTTTATCAACTTTCACTATCCAATTAATGCTAAATGCTGAATAAAAATTGTGTGACATAGGCTGGTACTATAAACAACAATTTAAACATGTAGACAAAAGATATGGGTGGGGATAACAATCAAAACAATATTACATTACAATCCAACCTAAAATCAGATAACAAGATCTTGTCAGCTAACTGTTTACCATAAAGGCTCAAATGGCTAAAACTTTATCAACTTCAAACTCCGCTGTGACATGAAAAAACTGTATTACAAGTAATATCCCTTTGACGATGTTGTATCCAGAATAGCAAAGATCACAACTGTCCACATGTTTATGTTAGCAAGGGAAGCCAATGGTTAACCTCTGCTGAGTATCAGGTGGGCTGCCAACACTGAGCTGCAAAGTTCTGCTGAAATCTGCTGACTGTGCTGAGCTCTGTAATGACTATGTTTTTTCAGGCTGCCGAGTGTGAGGGTCGTGTGCTGGCCTGTTCCATTGGAAGAGGTCTCTGACCGGATCTCAACTCTACACAGAAATTGCCTCACGGACCCACAATGTGTTCTCCCATAATTACGGTGTCACCACACACAAAACAGAGATGCCAATCACACCATACCTGTACATTTTCAATTAAGATTCTCATGACAGTTGTGCTCCATGGTGTCCCGCCGTGCACGTGTCAATTCAGCCAGAATGTGAGGAAAACCACAAACAGCATCCTTTAATTAAAAGACTCCAAATGTGTCTAAACTGTTGACATTTGCAGGTGTTTCCGTGTATATTTACTGTGAACACTGGTGAAATTCGGTGAGCTGAGATCAAGCTGGGATCGAGGCTGACGAGTGGTATGTATTGTCCCTCCTCCGGCAGGTGTTGACGAGCGTCGCAGCTGTCTCTGCAGCTGGGCCTCGGTGGTTGTAATGAGTGAAGACAACACTCTCTCTGCGTCCTCTGATGTTCTCATCACGCAGAAAGTCAATCACAAACCATCATCGCTACTTAGACTGTCTGAATACATTTACAGCATGTAAAACTCGACACAGGAGAATAAAGTGGGAGTCGTGAACGTGCGGCTGCGAGGCGAAGGCGGGATGATTATTCAAGACTTGTTGCTGTTTCAGAAATCGAAAAAATAACAGTGGTAGCTGGATTATTTTGTAAAACTTGTTCCTGCTCCTCTGTCAGCATTTAAGGCCACCACTCAGCTAATGCAGATGTACAGTATGACCAATACTCTTGTTCAAAGACACACATGCACCGCATATACAAGACACAATAATTAGCTTTAAGTACAGTCCTTTTTCTTTAAAAAGGTATTTATATAACAATCCATCCACTCTCATCCGATCAATCCGGGGTCGGGTCGCGGAGGCAGCAGACCCAGCAGGATAACGGTTTTGCAAACCCTTCCCATGACATCACAGCATTTCTGTGTGAAACAGTTTCTACAGTTGAGAAAGTCACTTGTAATAGCCCAGTAGGCTGTAATGAGCCACTATCAGAATTTAATGCGTTTCAATTAAAATCGTCGTTTTCTTTCAAATGTTTTTTTTTTTTCTCATAATAATTGGCCGTATTATTTAGGTGGTCAAGATGGTGAACAATGTGGAAATGTTAATGCACTTCATTATTTCCGGAGAACTTTGCCCAGCAGAGTAAATCTAAATAACTCGATAGAAAAAACAAGACATGTAATAGAGCGTACTGTTTTAAACAAGAACCTGAATGTCAACCAATGAAATGTTTTTGTAACATCTTGACTTCAAATTGAAAAGAAGAACCGGGATTATTTAATACAGAATCAACAACACAACAAGTCATGGAGGATAATTTAAAAAGTTGTCATTACGTTTTTTCTTCCCTGTGGTGTGTGGAGTGGGGCCGAGAACAAAAGTAAAGAGAAATATTTTTAAATCATTATCACGATGTGAGGGCTCCCCCTTAGGGAGTGATAAATAGTCTGTGCAGATAGGTTCGACCTGTTACCTGGGTTTTAAGGAGCCCAGCCCATCTGCATGCACAAGTAGACACTTAACTGGCATATGATTATGGACCAAGGATATGGCAACCTTGCCTGGGAGTGTGTATGTTCGGATGATGTGAGACTTGTGAAAGTCAAACAGCTACTTATGAGTTAAAGGTGCATGCCAGCTGACATGAAAAATCTGCTTTGTTGGCCTAAGGGCAGCAAAGACTGTTGATGGGGGAAGCTGGAGGTTTGTGATTACTCCCTTAAGCTGCAGCGCTCTGCATGACAAGCTACCTCCACATAACTCGGACATCCACAGTGACCTCTAGACAATGGTCATACATTAGGGCAGCCTGTGTGAAGCCGAGAGACATAAAGAGGGAGGAGAGAGAAGTGCTACAGAAAGGAGATCAATCAGAAATGTGGACAGCTCAATGCTGGATGCACCTCTGTGCATCTAATCAATTGCTGGAGTGATATCTGTTCCAGCTGTAACTTCAGAGTAAACATTGAGCGAGGAGTAAAGCAGCTAGTGATCGCATCTCTTGGAATATGAAGATTGTTTCACTTCTCAATACTTCATTATTCATTTTCCTCATTACCTTATTGGCCCACATTAACCCATAGCCCAAAATCAAATGTGTTTGTTTCTTCAGAATAAAACATATCGTCGGGTGTAAACTTAGAATACAATTTTGACAAGTAGATCTCCAGCCTGTTGAAATGCTTAATCAAGCTTATCTGCTTGCATTGAAGATTATTTTACACACTATTTCACGAAAGTAACCACGTGTAACATTTAGGGGGTATATTGGAAGAAAAGAAATATAATATAATATCTAATTTATAATTACCTGAATTGGGATTTAGTTACCTTTATAATGAGCAGTTTATATCTAAATACTATTTTCAGAGCTGGGTGACATGTTTCTACAGTAGCCCAGAACGTCCAGACCAACAAACCCACTTTGGCTTCCTGAACGTGGTCAGAAAACACCTTTGTTTTGGTCTCCATGATCAGAAAACAAGGAACGGAAAACCTCTGTTGGTCTTGAGGAGCTACAGCATGTTTATTTGCACAAACTACAACGCCCACTGTTCCATCACTTGAAGTCCTCCCCGCTAAAATAACTATCTTCTGCCCCCCAACCAACTTGTCCGTTTATACACCTTTGCCTTTGCTCCAGCAGTCACTTCTTACTGCACACACACTGGGTCTGCGATATCCAAATAACGTTCACTCCTCTACAACTGGCTCTAGCTAGGTGCATGCTCGTTTGCATTTGGTGTTTAGTTCTCCTACTCGTATCGTTTTCAACTGGTTGCATTCTGTAATTCACCGCTAGATGTCGCCAAATCTTTCACCGAAACCAACTCAGACATCTCAGGCAGCGAACACGTCATTAAATGGTCAAAATGTTCTGTTCTCTCGACTCACACATCGGGAAAAATGTTAAAACAAATATGTCAAATTGAAAACACCTTCGAGACTCTTTGGTTTGTGTCTGTTACATCATCGTAAGAAGTTCTGCCTTCAGTGATGTCCGGCATGAGGTGTGCTCGCTTGTGCTCACAGAGGAAATAACTCAAACCAGGAAGGTAAGCATACAGGTAGAAAACTGTCTCGTGAGAGGTTTTTTTAGATGTTCTGTGGATTGGGAGTTACAAGATGACTCAATCTCAATCCAAGGTTTCTGACAAGATTATGGATGGAAGAAGTAGCTGGCCGATGTTATAAAACCATGAAAACCTCGCTAGCCTCATAAAAAATGTAAAACAGATTCACGCTGTCTTGGTTCAAGCTTTCTATATACAGGAAACCTTCCAAGATTATCTGTGTTTTACTTTCACTTTTAAAAGGTAGCTCTTTGGATGGGCTGTTATAAACAAAGGCAGCTGTTGAGTATTGACAAGATAACAGGAAGAAAAGAGAAAACAGGTTGAGGTTTAATTGGCTTCCTTTGGTTGTGATGTTTCTTTTGGACAAACCTCTCTGTTTGCCTTATAGTGAAGAAAAAAGATCTCTGAAAATTGTGAAAATAAATTAGAGCCTCAGTAAATATCACATGAGTTGTGCTAATTATGGTCAAATTATATCACAAAGTAATTAAACAACAACTATAGCTCCCTATTATGTCCAAATGAACACAATTAAAAATAGAGAATACTGAGGAAGTGTTCTAAATAAATTACTTTGTTCCTTTGCATGAAATATGGTTTATTCAGTTTCATTTGATTAAGTTCATGGATAAATTGGGATCGGTTTCTTATTGCATGTTCCCACTCTGTCTTGTAAGTATAAGAATTAACAAGCATAAACGCCTTAGCCTGAAACAGGCTTTTCAATGATTTCTGCTATGTTTATCAGTCTGTAGAATCAGCTGCAAGACGAGCAAACAGTCAACTGGCTTTCAGGAAAGTCAAAGCGACATCAGTGAGGGAGAGCAGGAAGAAACACACACATCAGAGCTCGACACTCAGCATTAAAGACCTCGTTCAAAAACATACTGAGCATCAGCGTTTGTGTTTTCTTGCTTCCTGGATGCAAGATGCCGCCGCCTTCATCAACTTCTTCAGCCTTTACCAAATGAGGAGGAGGAGGGCCAAAACACTGACATTTAATTGATAGTATATTGAATCAAAATCTTAAGTTTTTGCTGATATATTATTGCATTTGTAAATGACTACTAATGAAATAATGAAGGATTGACAAATCAAATCAAATATCAATTCTCATTGTGTAAAATGTATTGTCTTACAATATGTATTTCCGAAGTAATTACCTTTATTGAAGTATTTATATAACACTTTCTCACTCTTCATGATGAGCAAACTCCATCTGGTAATGAAGGGCACGAGATGTGGCTTAAAGCTCTGGAAGGAATCTAGTAAGTGGACTTTGATTTCAAGAATGAATCTTCAGGCTCAACATATCTTTATTAGCTTTCACCTTTTTTATGATTTATGGAGGTGTATAAACCGTTAATACATGTCACATCATTAAAAATATACAGCTGAAATGTCCCTGAATCCGCTCACAACCACAATATAAAATTATGTTTATTAGTTTATTTTCTTGTGTAAAATTGTCACTTGATTCTACAGATATGATTCAATAAGATAGAAATACACTGATCCACAAGCTTTAAGTATGGCTTTTATTAAACACGGAACAGACAATGTTCATTTCAACTTTTCTTTTATAACGATGTGTTTATTCAATTCAATTCAGTTTATTTGTAGAGCCCAACTTCACAAATTACACATTTGTCTCGGAGTGCTTTACAATCTGTACACATAGACATCCCTGCCCCAAAACCTCGCATCGGACCAGGAACAACTCCCAAATAACCCTTCAGGGGGGGAAAAAGGGAAGAAACCTCCAGGAGAGCAACAGAGGAGGATCCCTCTCCAGGATGGACAGGTGCAATAGATGTAATGTGTACAGAAGGACAGATTTAGATTTATGTCAGCATTAGCAACATTTTCTTGCTTGTTCTTTTGACTTCAGTGTTGCAACAGATGAGATATTGGAGAAACACTTTTCAGTTGCAGTTTCATCAACAACTTCTACTATTACTGCACTGCTACCTTTCGAGACCCTTTATTACCTTCCTGTTATAGCTCTACGAAGGTCATTTTGATCAAATATTCATAACCAATGTCCATTAAAAGTTCAGGTAATACTTTGATAGTCTAATGCAGGATCTGACAAAATGCCATGATAAAGTAAGTGAATAAGTACTCTGTTTATATCAAACTTTTTGGTGCCTAATTATTCCTTAGTTTTAAAACTACAGGTTAAAATGAAGAAAACAAAATATAAAATATGCAATAGAACGCATTTGATGAGATTTCTTCTTTTACTAGTGTCGCTCTTCAGTGAATTCTCGGATTTTGGGAAAAGCTGAACATAGATACAAAAAGAGAAAATATTGAATTTAAACTGTGTGCGCTATTTCAATTGACGAGGTGATTTATTCACCTCCGGCAAATTAAAATACAGTTGTGTGCTGTCTGTGGTTTCTTCTGATGAAAAGGAAGAGAAAAACTGACTACATTAAAATAATTTAGAGCCCTTCTTATAATTAGGTTTTCAGAAAGTAAAGGTCTATTCATACAGTCCATGGTCTAAAAAATACCTTGTCTATAGAGGAAAATTATGATAATTAATATGTGATGAATAGCTCTATTTTGACCCACTGCTTATACGATAATGAAGGTTTGTGGCATATTTGTCTCGTTTATTTTTTAAGGATTTTAAAAGAAGCATGACCTCCATTAAACTAATTATCTTTACAACTTTAACAATACCTTTGCCATTTCATGGTTACCTTCTTTTAATCAAAAGAATGAAGACTAGATTGATAGACAGTCTCAGACTACATGAAGGTGCTCTATAGCTGTTGGATATAGATATGGATGGAATCTGACACCCATAGAGCTCGGCCTGCTTTGGAAGCTCTTTGCTGGACAAAGTTCTGCAGATGCTTTCAGTCAGGAATCTTTTAACAGATGTCACAGAAAAGACAGAGTTTTCTGCCAAAGGCACATTCATACAGCACAGAATCCAAAGTACAAAAAAGCAGTGCTCTCATTTCTGAGGCCAAACCTTTAAAAAAGCTACATATTGTTAATTTGTATAATATGTCATATGAAGTTGCATTTTAAAAGTTCTTCATTGATCATTTTGTTCTGCATAACTTCATAAGATGGCCTGTTGTTAGAAAATCAAAACGGTTGACATATATATTTAGAATTTTATGGACAAGATAGTTCATAAGATTATACAAGGTAGGAAAATGAGCTTCACCTCGACCAACTATTAGTTCAATATTTTCCCTTTGTGAGCGCATTGCTAAATTTGTTGGCACGATATAGGCTACTGCCACCAAATAGTGTGAATTTAAATATTTCCCAGTTCGAAGAGGATCTAAATGAAGGACACAAGGCAGGTTGAATAGAACAAAAGGCGAGCTTTAATGTAGCCAAGCTGGAAACAAAAACAGACAAGCAACAAACTGGAAGCAGGAGGCCGGGGAAAATCCAAGAACAAAGGATACAAAAACTAAGGAAAAACAATCCGGCACGAGGAACTCAAGAGAAAAACAGACACTGACACAGAAAGAGAGAAAGAACACAGACTAAGGCCTATTTAACTAATGAAACACAGGTGGGGCAGAAAATCAGCAGGACAAAGACGAGGGCACATGAGGAGAGAGGCTTTTAAAATAGAACAGGAAACAAACATGGTCATGGTCACTCTTTTGATTGTGGGCCATATACAGGACAATCAGATAGTCACGGGCCAGATACCAGTAGATGTGAAGTTTTCTACCAGTTACATTGCAAGAAAATCAGTTTTTATTATTCAGAAAACCCCCTAAACTATATTTTTCTATCAAAATAACTGTTTAACGTTTTACATTAGAGGCATTTATTGGTTTACCCTCAGAACATGAAGGGTATATGCTGCTCTAAAATTTAATTTAAATATTTTCAATATTTTTTAACTTTAATACAGTGCTGCAGATTCCTTCCTCTTTTTATTTGGACTTCCTTCTTGTTTTTATTGCGTGTCCATGTTTTTAGCTTTTTAAGTTACAAAGGTTCAATGTAAATGTTAAAGTCTAATGTTAAGATGTAATAAACAAAACGGGCAGAGATGTTCAAATATCGGTTTCTCTGCCGAGTGGTTAAGACAAATTCACATAATTTAGTATTTTAGTGATTCTGTATCTATCCATCTATCGATCCATCTATATTCTAATTATTAAATTAGAACACAGATGTCAATTTATGTAATATAGCAATTTATTTGTATATAACATTTTGCTTTAAGCCATAGTCTACTTTATTGAAAAATAATTCACCACTGCCCGTAAAAAAATAAATAAAAGAGCACAGAGTAGTTTGGCCCCCCAGACATAGCACCATGACAGTGAGACTGTGGGCTGTGGGTGGACCACATGCACACATTGTGTCCAAAAGCTACTAATGCCTCATTATTTGGGGGGACAGATTTTACAGGGGGTCCAGCGGACAGAATTACTGGGTTATTTTTAAATAGAATCTATAAAAGTAGACTTGGATCAACATAGTATAATAAATATGTCTCCCTGAGTCATAAAATGGACTTAAAGTAAAACATCTGAATACTTCTTTGAACACTGTACATAATAACTATCAGGGACCGTCGTCCTCTCTGTGCTGAGGTAGTGGATAGATCATATGAAAGGTCAAATGAGGTATGCTCTAACTTTAGTTGTTTGTTCCTTACATGTTTGCCCTTGAATTCTGCAGAAGCAGAAGACACCGCTTCATCAACAGAGCCAACATTGTTAATCCATCCTTGCCATGGTTGTTTACTGTTCTGCCTCGTCTCGCTTACATCACTCGACCGCAAGAGACCAGATTCAACATTCAACTTCACTTGTTAAAGACAGATCCATTAAAAGGGCTTGTCACTTCAACAATAACATCCACCCTACTTTTTTCTACTGACTTCTTAATTTGAAAGCTCTACTTTTCTTGCAGTATTTGCCTTGTTCTCTGGCCGGCTAAAGAGAAGGTATTTTGAGATGCACACCCTGCAGTGCAGCAGTGAGAATTGAATGAATAATAGATTTAAGTCAACAGCCGGCTTCATTCAAAACACTGTATAGCCGCCAATTTGCTGGATATGGATACTCACTGTACAATGAAGAAATGCTCTTTTTGAGATGCTGAGCGGTTAATTCTTGTAATAGTCCAGTTTTCTATAGGACCTCTAAAGTTCCCCACAGTGAATCAGCAATAGTTGCTTGGGAACCAGTTCCTCTTCCCATGGAGCTCCTTCACAGGAGCAGTGCAGATGGAGGGTTTAATGTGCTGTGTGCTGCTCACCTCGTACTATTCTAACTTTTGTTTCCAGGAAATTATAGGCGTCATTTGGCAAACAGTTGTTTACTTTTATCACTGGAGATCCAGATATGTCCTCTGCAGGGTATTAAGATTACAGCTTGTGATAGCTGCATGTCATAATCCAATTAACGCATGCTGTAAGATCATTTGTGTGCATGTCTTATCTCACGATGGAGGCTTTTGTTCAAAATGAAAGACAACAGATTGGTAACAGATTGCTCACATTCACTACATTGTGTGAATTATCATGTTTGATATCATCATACAGTTATTACTGCATGTATGTGAGATGTGAGATCACAGTTTGGGAGCTGCTGTGAGCTCCTGTTGTCACAGCCCAACAGGTGCACTGGTGACATCACAGCAGAAGATGTTTTCACAGATCATTTAATAGCGTTCACTTCAGTAGCTCAGTGTTGGCTTTCACACATTGTGTAAGCTGTGATGTTGAGTGATGCTTCAATAAGATCACTGCGACAAAATCTAACATATTATAGCAGGATTTTTTGCATTCACTTTATGTGGTTTTTAAACTTGGTGACTTAGGAAGCTGAATTCCTTATTTAATAGGCAATTGGATTTAATTTACTTTCATCTTCATTTTTACAGCCATTAGATAATTTCCCCACAGTTGCATGTCGAAGTGTCCTTGAAAAAGACACTGAACCCCCAGTTTCTCCCCGGGCGCTTGACTGTACCCCACTGCTCCTTAATAACTAAGGATGGCTCAAATGCAGTGAAGGTTTTCCCCACGGGGATCAATAAAAGTGTAAATTTCTTTCTTTTCTTTTTATTTCGTTCTTCAAATATGTGATCGTTCTTCAATGTGACACATGTAAAGCTGAATTATTTGGAAATACTATTTACATTTGTAATGTAACACTATGGACTCGGTTTCGATTAAATGTATTATAGTTTGAAAGACTCATTTAAACAGAATTCTAAACATCTAATGTTGTTTGCAAATAAATTAACCATGAATTAATTTACATTAAACATGAACATTATTAGTCTTCGCAGTTAAAAAGTAATAGTGACATTTAATTAGTGACAACTAATACATATGTAGTAGGCCTATAGTACTTCTAATATACTGTCTGTCTGACTGGGAGAGACACACACCCTGTCTCATCCCAATCTCAGACCCACACACATTCTCTTTCTAACGACCCCAGCTGTGCGAGAAATACAGATGCTATTTTGACGGGAACCTTTATTTTTCCCTGCGGGAGAACTCCACCCACACGTATCAGGGGAGGGGCCAAACATACAAAATGGTTGCTGAGAAGTCCTACAACATTACACTCAGATACATACGAATGCACCAAGAGGATGACTGTGTGCTGGCCTTTGGTCATCTTTTATCATATAATGTATGCATCTTAACACTAAAAATAAACATAACTAAAGTTTACTTTCAATACAAATCCTTTATGACTCATTTGGCTTGATTTTTAGTGGGCGGGTTATGACCCTGAACAGCACAGGTGTCTCATCTCTATTTATCTACATCACCCCATGAAGAAGAAAAAAATTACAAAATGCAAATAAAATTTAGGAGAAAATACATGTTATGGTAGACTAATGCAATTTAGATTTAGATTCTTTCAATGTTCCTAAAAAATTGTTTGAACATGTATTTTTCATTAAAACGAGTGAGTGCTCCTGATTGAACTCTGATCTATGGAGGGGTAAATTACTCAATTCCACTAAAAACTGATTTAATTGTTAGTAATGTTGTTGGTGATGATGTACAAACTATAGTTTTTAGAATTTTTTGGTTTCTGACTACTTTTGGATGATTCAACATTAACCGGGTCAAATTGACCCGGGAACATCACGGCTGTATGTAAGAAACGAACATAACAGGAGGGTTAAAGCTGCAAAAACTATTTGTTTGGCAATTTAGGGGCACAGAAAACAAGCTGTAGTTATGGAGCAATATTACCATTAATGTGTATTCGTATATTCCCTCTGACTCAGCTCTTAACTTTAAGTTATTGTTATCTTTGGGTTTGTCACTACAGGCACCGCTTTAGTCATTTAATCCATTGCTATTATAAAAATACCGTTTATTATGGCTTGAAGTAAGTAATGCCTGAAACCCTAAAAAAATAAAGCTTCTAATAGATTTAAACGGTGTCCCCTGTAAAGCAGAACTCTAACTATTTAGATTGATTACTGTTTTGTTTTTAATAACACATCAGATCCAAACAATTAACGACCAACGTTTTAATGAATGTATCATCAATATCCCCAAAACAAACAAATTTAGATATTAATTCACTACAAGATCATTTGTACACGACTAGATGGTTGTAATTAGGCTGCCATCTCCCAGCATATTGGAGTGTTTGTTTTTACAACACTAGATTTAAAAGGTCAGTTTGACTAAATTAATGGGTAAAAAGTGCATCTTTAATATCACCTGCCAGAATAATTCCGAAAGAATTCCCAGCTTTTACCATTTTGCGACTTTTTCATTTTTTTCCATTTTTTTTGCACTTGTGGAGGAAAAGACTGCAGAATAATACCAGTCACCGGTTGTTTATCATGTCACTGTGAGCACACAAAATATCCTTAATCTTCTCTTCTACATTAACAAAAAACAATTGCTGTCCAACGCTCATTAATTGTGAATGACAAACTATGACAGACTATGATCACAAAAAATTAAATGTTATGGTAAATTATTCAGGATTAATCAATTCTAGGTATTCACAATCAACAACAAATCATTGGGTAATTGGTCAGGATGCTGCATAGACAACACACACACAACTTGATGTCTAGATGTACACGACAGGGTGTGTGTGTGCGTGTGCGTGTCTGTATATGTGTGTGTGTGGTGTGTGGTGTGTGGGGTGTGTGTGTGTTTGTTGTGTTTGTGTGTGTGTGTGTCCACGCACTACCAGCCGACCGTGACAAGCAAAGTTTCCAGTACTGAGGAGAATTGTGCCCATAAGTCCACAGAATAATAAGAGCGTAATAAGTGAAGCATATCTTCTGCCCTATATAGAAAATGTTCTCTCCCTTTGCACCAAACAAAGCATCTGAGGCCTGCGGCTAATCACTGCCCTTTACCTGTTGTCATCCATCTAGAGGATTCAATTGGTCTGCTTCTGCAGGGTGCAGAGGTAATTACAATTTGTCTATGACTTGGGTTTGGCTCTATTGTCTGACTCTGTGGCACACGTGTGGATATTGGGAACTTGAAGCTCAATGTTCATTCAGGAGGGTTCCACTTTGACTAGTGTATTCAATGTTCCCCCAGAGAGCTCCTCTCCTAACTAAACAAAGTTGAGCAGAGATGAAACGAGATCAACCACAGAGAAAAATACCTGCACCCGTTTGTTTTTTTCTTCCACTCAAGAGTGCTTTTTTTGTTGAAATAGCATTTGAATAGTTTCTCTTTCAATGCTTCTGTTCCATTTATGGCTGATTGAAAAAGTTGCAAAGCAAGAACAATTTCACAATATTGCTGTTGAAATAATTTTCACAGATCTGCCTCTCTTCAAACTCAGAATTGTATAAATATTTAATCGCATTATAAATTGGATGAGGAATACAATTATGTAAGTAAATACACCAGTCCCATGAAGCAGGAAATTGAGAAAATCCCCCAGCAAGTAGCTTTACTCTCAAGGTGTGATTTGGGAAATGAGTGAATAAACTTGGTGAAGATTTTCAGCGGCGTAATCCACATTTCTATTCATCTAGTTTCTCTCTTGTCAAAGGAACTCGATAGAGATGGTGCCTAGTTACCGCTCAAACTAATGTCAGCCATGGACAGTAGGACCCAATGAGAGAATATAAATAAACAAAATCACATCATTTTATATATCTTTCTTCTTCTTGGAGACAAGCACCTGGATTCATTGATTAACAAATCAAATTGGCTCATTTTTAACGATAAGAATGTTTTCACACTGAGATCAGTGTGAGCTTCAGTGCAAGTCCTAAACTATTTAAACACATTTCCTCCCTGAAATAGGAATCCAGAGGGTGTCATTTGTCAAAGAGAGAGGGATAGTAGTTGCACCTTAAAATGGCTGTAAAACATTAGCTATTGTAAGTTCAAGAGGGAGGCATTAAGAAGTTCTAAATCAGGAACTTTAAGCCCCAAAAAAGAAAGCATGCAAAGAGTTTTGTGATGGACATGAATTGGCCAATTAACAAAAGAAATCAGCAAATAAACCTGAACTGAAGATGCATATTTTGACAAGCATTACGAGCAGATACTACTGCTGCTTTACTGGGCCTCACTGAGTGTTTGTACACTTAGGTATTAGCAGTAGTGCATCAGCCCGATGTGTCAGGCTACAGTCGGTCTAAGAACCAAGTGACTCCTGGGAAACGGAGCACTTGGTGAACTTCCCGTGCTGACGTCCTTCCTATCGTCACTGAAGCACGATCCTGAAAGATGGAGGCTCTCTGATCTTTCGTCCAGACAGAAGTTAGGATCCACGGCCGCCTCTTCATCATGACCACATTCTAGCCCCACCTTTCCTTCCTCGGTAAGACTGAGCCAGGAGTCAGATAATCAAATCACACAAGATGACGAGTCACATTTAACCAGTATGGATCCGGTTTTTGTATTTAGAAGTGTGATTCAATCCACGGAGAAGCGGAAAAGGAGTGTGAGCGGAAAAGAAAAGAACAAGCCAGGAAGAGACCAATCCATTCTCAGTCCTGCTACATTTTTCTATATTTCTCTATATCTGCCGTACACACACTCGTTCCACATATTTTTCTTTTTCTGTAGCTGTGACCGGCTTCCTTCATGTGGTATGGGACTGTTAATGAATGCGGAGGAGCACGTAGGAAATGTGTGGGTTTCCATCGCAGCTCTCTCCCTGAGTGACAGAAGCTCGACAAGGCTTTGGAGGCTGGCTTAAGAGTTAAGGAAAGCAAACAAGGAACAGCTTTTTTCCAGATGGCCAATGCAAAATAGAGCAGAATAGACAAGTTTGTGGAGGCAGCGCCTGCCTGAAGTACAGCAAGTCATGTTGAGAAAAACTACTATTGTCTGATGGGAAACTGGTCTATTTGAAGGGGAAAAAGAAAAGAAAAAACTCACAGGATCTAACTTGGTCTGTTGGATTTGTAATGGGCCTCACTGTTGGTCACAGCGCTCAGTCTGTGTTTGCAAATGTGACAAATACAAGGGAGAAAAATTCCTATCAAAGCTATGAGGCCTGAAGCCCGAAGAGGATAGAGCAAATGTTTATTTTGTGATTCTTCCTGGTTTGCTAAGGCTGCTTCCATCAACCTCTGCTCTAATCTGTGAGTATCTGGTCTGCACTCCAAACTAAATTGCTGTTTATTCTATTCTGTGGGTGTGAAAGCTGCAGCCTGCCACTGAACGCTATCGGGGGAATGAGAGTCCCAGGATGCTCAACCATGCTGCTGACACAACACTTTTCCTGAAAGACCCGTCGCTTGATTTACCCAAGCAAAATGTCACGGTAATTGTGAAGATTTATATCAATGAGAAAAAGCTGACGAGGTCCCACAGCTATCAGATCTGACAGACTTAATATGTGCTCAAATGTTGCCTGCCACACTGAAGGCTTACAGGTTGACCAATTTTACCCGGAATGCTCCACCTCAGATCGTATTGACTACTGTAAAGTGGGTGTGAAGTGGAACCTTTAGCTTGCGAAATTGTGTTTTTAATAATCTGGATTCTAGACAAATCCTATGTTATCAGCTTTTGCTCTGTGAGACATCTGAGGCGATGAGGGGGAGGGGGAACGGTGACAGGTGGTTTGTATAAATAGGCTGAACACAGGTGGGCTTTGATGCTGTATCCTTCGCTCCCTGTCACATGACATGTTAAGATAAAAATCAAACAGGCATTGTGTGTCTTGAAACAAATAAACAGGTGGCATGCTGCAAAGATAGTGTCAGCTACGCAGTGCGGTGTGTCAGAAAAGCCCTGCATTTACAATAAAGTAGCTTCTTAAAAAAAACATAGATAGATATGTGTGATTTAAAAACCTGATATTACCTCTATATCAACTGATCACACAGTTATAATCTACTACTTTTTATTGCTTAAATATTAGTTGACATTTTCAATGAGAGCAGTTAATTGAACCTGATTGTCATGGACCGTCTGAAATTGCATGTGGTAGGATTCGTAAATAACACAAAACTCAAGGTTTTACATGGTATTTGACATTGGATATCCAGCAGTAAGTCACAGAAGAGCCCCACATGAAAGAAAGAAACAGTGAAACATTAATGTGCATCAGATATTCATGTGGGAGACTTGAGTTTGAGTCCTGTGACAAATCTGAAATTATCAAACATATCTGCAATCGTTCCCCAACCCTTACCAAGTAACTAGTTGCCTAACCCTATACTTATGCATAATCAAGATGTAGTTGTGCTATTTCTGACCTGAACTGCAAAATCCAGAAAAGAAATGTTGGCATTGAACGTAATTTTAGTTGAACTGGTTTAAACACCTGAAAAGGTAATTTACAGAAAGCAGCAGGGCTTCATGATGTACTGTGCCAGCCCCACATGCTGGGTCTGAAACTGCCCATGACCTTCATCACATCTCTCTCTCCCAGCCTCTTCTGTCCAACTTACTTCCAGATGAACCGTAGGACAAAGTAGTCAGTCTGAGTGCACTGTACGGGACTGTACACCTTTCAGAATGACATGTTAATATTAATAAAAAGCACACAAAAAAGTCATGCTTTACCTAAAGCTGAATAATGTGAAGCTAAAAACAATGTAACAAGGTTAACATGTGCAGCTCTGACCAAAGGCAAAAACATCTCTGTCTCAATTAATGGAACTGTACACGAGAGGAGGCTTTATTTTTGAGTGACAAGAGTTCAAAAGTTAATTGTCGAAATAAATGTATCCCAAATATCATTTGAAACATATGTTTCACTCTTCTTCGGAAAAACTTTATAATTGAAATTATGAATTGTTTCAACAGCGACACCTTCAGGCAAGAAGGTGGTGGTGGTGAGGTGGACGCCATCTGATCTTGCGTGTCAATTGAATGTGATCCATTTTCATCATGCTAATCTGGGATTGCATATTACCAATCAACAACAATAAAAAAATAGCATATTACGGAACACATTTTTACATGCAAATTCCAAATGTCCCTTTATATATTGTTAAGTATTCAGAAATCCCCTGGTGCTGAACCGAAGAAAATGTCCAGAGTCGAAAAGTTATAATAAAATGTATTTAATAAAAAGTATTACCAATAGTTGATAATAACTAATAACTGTTCAGATACAGAGTATAAATTCTCGGCCGAGGACTTCTTATGGTGTGTTCACACCGGACGCGGCGAAAAAATTCTCGACGCGTCTGACGCAGCAGTCTCGACGCGCGTCGAAAAAAAGTGTGTTCAGACCAGACGCGTCGCGACCGCAGAGTACTTCCACTTTTTAGTGGATTGAGCTGCACTCCCACTGCGCTTCTCGCTGCTCTCTCTCTTCTTCTCTCTTTGATACGTGTCTCTGAGACATTTCCACCTACGGCGGCAGATCTCCTCTGCCATGAAACACATATGCCGGCGGTTGGTTCAAAGTAAAGTACAACAAATAGCTTCTCCGACCTTCTTCCACGCTTCATCTTTATAGCTACGGTTTCGGTAAGTAAAAAGAGTCGTGTCATAAAGTTCGGGGTGCCCACAAACGGCGACAATAATCTTTTCCTCTATTTTCTAAACCGGCAGGACGATGACGAGCGGAGCTGCTCAACGCTGATTGGCTGACGCAACTATGACTCACGCGTTTTTGCTGCCGGAGTTGGGAAATTTCAACTCGCGCGTCGACGAGCTGCGTCTGTTCGCTCTGTTCGCTCTGTTCGCCCCGCGGCAAACGCTCTGTTCGTGCTGCTTCAAATGCGTCTGACGCGCTGCTCGCTGGAAAATACGCAGCTACGCAGCTTCTACGCAGCTGTGCATTGACTTTGCATGTAATCTCGACGCGCGTCGAAATTTCGACGCGTCCGGTGTGAACACACCATAAGGCTTCACAATCCACAGACCACTCCTGGCTAAACCAATTGCAGTTAACTGTCTCTTGCTCCACCTAAAAAAGTGTCTCTGCATCATCCGAAAGTTCATTTTGTATCTCCCGGGCGTCCCGGCCCCAGGGGAGATATCCACTTCTCATTGGATACATTGTCCAGGTAACACCTTTCCCCAATTCGCTCATTGGCCGAGCCGTCTGGCTGTTGGTAGATTTGCATATCCACATGATGTCATCACTCCGGCCACCATTTGCCTTCTGACATGCGGCCCACTGCATGAAATGGGGTCTCCTCCAGGGAAGGGGATCCCTTGCTGCCACTGATCTGTTTCTTGGCACACAAAGAGATTCATCTTTACCAGTGTGTTACAGTAATGCATTAAACAATAATCCACACATTTACCAAACAATATTGTAAATTATTAAACAATAACACACATTCTATAACAACATGTATGAAGTTATGGTTTATTAGTAAATCCTAATTTACATATTGCTTTAGTAAATTGTCTAATTCATCAATATCTAGAGATAGATAGCTGTGTTAGTCAATGCAACAGCTAGCTTGTCGGAGCGCACTGAAGGACTCGCACAGCAGTCCGTCGCCCACATCGGGATCAAGCCCTGGGCGAGCGGAGTGCCACATTCGGACCACCAGACGACATGTTTGGCCCGACCCTTAAGGTGCGTTCACACTCAAAGCGATGCGATTATTTTCGCGCGACCGAATCCCATGAAAAGTGCCGTGTGGCTGCGATATACGTGATATTTTTCCGGGCGGCGCGTTTGGTGTGTTTGGGGCAAAGCAATGTAGGCGACGCGTTTACAGCGGCGCGTTTTCAGCGGCACAATTTTCACCCCTAGTTGAAATACTTCAACTTTGAGGCGGTAATCTCGCAACTGGGGCCAATCAGCTCTCGAGTTGCTCCGTGCGTCATCGCTGTCCCGCCGCTGTTGAATTTGAACAAGAGGGACAATAATGTTATGAACACAATAACATATATTATATATTATAATGTTATGAATACAATAACACGCGTTTAGATGTTCCGCTCTCGTAGCGCTGGAAGCGGAAGTCTTTCAGACGGAACAGTAACTTCATCGGTGAAAGTGACCGAGCTGTGTGAGCCTACGGGTGATGTCATGAACCCAAACACGAGGGCGTTAGTGTGTGGGATGTCTACAACAAATATAAAGCAGAACTAGTGGTTAGTTATTCCGTGGTGGATGAAGGAAATGATAACGGTCTTTACGGAGACGAGACACGGAGACAAAACCCCGCCCCTCGCGGAGCGTCTCGACGCTTATGGCGTGAACACGGCAAATGGTCGAGCGAGTAAACTCACGCGTTTTGTGCGACACGAAAAATCACATCACTTTTGATGTGAACGCACCTTTACTGACACGGTTCATGTCATCAAGAGTGTGCAGCGATTGTTTTTATGAAATCTTGTTTGGATTCCAACATACAATTTACACTCGTGTGAAGTGGACGCTTTAAATAAGTGTAGCAACATTTTGCATCCAGTAGCTTTACAGTTTTAAAAATAAATTGCGTACATTTATATTTTTGGGTGAAAAATACATTAACATAATCATTATTTAAGTTATTTTATATGTTAAATGAATATGTTTTTCCGACACAGGACATTATCAGCTTTTTTTTGTTATAAAATACTGGAGGGGATCTATATAGCTTCTGTCCTCAGATTAAAGTCTTTGCTTCATTTCTCTTTTACTTACGAGAAGTGCAAATGATGTTCATTCTGTGAGGTTGCATCCTTCGTTATGCTGCTGCTATTCAGTCCGCTCAGCTTGTTTACTGCAGCTGTTTGTTGCAGTGTGACTGGGGAACTAAAGCAGGTTCTTTAACAGTTTTTAATACTTCTAAAAAATGAAGCTAAACACATCTAACGTGCTATCTAAATACAATTCTTTATTCTTTCCCACATACAAACTGTGTGTCCTCCAAGCAGGAATCTTTTAAATCACTACAATATTTTCATCCAAATACAGTATGGCATTTATTCAACAGGTTTGTCATTCAGTGTGAAACCATTCGTGGCTTCCCACCTTTGAAATGGGAGCAGGGAGGCGAGAGAGACATCTGCCTTGCTTTTAATGGGTATTGCAAATGTTTCAGTAATTCCACTCCAACTGAAACTTCCCTCCCCTTCAGCACACTCCCGAATTACAGCACTGGAATGAAGCGGGGACTCTTGGTCCTGCAGTACGTTATTATTTTCCCTAGCTAAGAGGATCGGAAAGATTCCTCCTGTGGTCTTGCATCATGGAGGCTGGCAGTAAATCCAGCAGTCAACAGATTCTGTGGAAAGATGTGAGTCAATTTTTTTTATTTTTATGTTTGATTTATTCCAATTATTTGAATTATAAAAACTATTTTAAATACATTCCGAAATGGAATACTGTGCAGCATTTCTGGTCACTAGAGAGTCCAGAAGGTGGGAGCTCTCTTAAACTTTTACAGCTCAATAAATGAAGTGTAAGTTGCAGCAGTGGTGGTTTAGCAGTGGGGAGGGGGATCTGTGATATTCTAGTGTGAGCTTGAAGTAAAATGTCAGAAGTTCTCTTTTTTTGAATCAAAAAGAAGCTGCTGCTTGATCTCTTGCTCAGTGATCTGAGTTTTCTCAGAATAATAATTTTTCAATCTAATTCCTTTTGGATTTTCACCTTGGCTTCCTGCCTTTATTTCCACACTTATCTTCGGTCTCATCTGCACCACTGCATTTTCGTTTTATCTAGAATATCTTTCCTTCTCACATGCAAGCAGAAAGTCCAGTACCTACCGAGCACAGTATTATCTTGTATACCATATATATACCATATATACCATGTATACCATATATATATATATATATATATATATTTAAAGGCAAGTATTACAATACATAGGTATCATAACTACACTGTTGGTAATGGATGCAGAATGATGATGATTAAAAAATCCCCTGTTGATTCATATTTCAGAATAGTTTTCATAGGAATGTGAATGCTTATATGAGCTACCCCAGTGTGATAAACCATGCACTGCCTCGGCTCGTTGGTTATGTAGGGTACTTCTGGGGTTTCTTTTCTCTCAAGGAAGTGCCTCCTCCCTGCATGATAACAGCAGGGGGCTCCAGGCACTCTTCCTCACAAAGCCCAAGAGGAATTGACTGCCTGAACTCCTAAACCCTTTAAACACTAGTTGGTGAATGCTGCGCTCTCAGACTGCTCCCTCGTTCTCCATCCTTGCCTTTATTTCTGTCCTTCTGTCTGTCTGCCTGTCTGCCTGTCTCTCTCTCTCTCTCTCTCTCTCTCTTTCTCTCTCAATCCCGCCTTCTTCCTGTGAGTATTCGATATTCGAAGCCCAGGAAGACAGAGAGGTTTGTCCTTTGGTTAAGTTTCCACTGCTTATGCAACCTGTCACAGGAGTAAAGAATTTCAGCCACTGCTCTTTTCCGTTCTACTAAGAAAATTCACAATAAAAATAATTTCTGTCTCTCAGATTGTTGGACTCTGTTTTTCATTTTGCCTTTGGGTTGTCTCGAAAATGTCAAATAAAGAATGAAACAATGTTAGGATTTTTTAATTGCAAAGGTTTTTTCCAGTTTTTAGGGGGCTATCTATAATAGAATGTCCTCTGTCCTTCCCCAAAGACATGCTGCTAATGGATTTACCAATCAGAAGTGCAATCCAACAAGCACACTGTATAATTGTATGTCAGTATTGCTGTATGCTATCTCCTCCTGTACATCACCTATACTGTTGCTTAAAATATTAAAATACACTACCGTTCAAAAGTTTGGGGTCATCCAGACAATTTTGTGTCTTCCATGAAAACTCACTTTTATTTATCAAATGAATTGAAAATTGAATAGAAAATATAGTCAAGACATTGACAAGGTTAGAAATAATGATTAATATTTGAAGTATTAATTTTGTTCTTCAAACTTCAAGCTCAAAGCAAGGCCAGTTGTATAGCTTATATCACCAGCATAACTGTTTTCAGCTGTGCTGACATAATTGCACAAGGGTTTTCTAATCAGATATTAGACTTCTAAGGCGATTAGCAAACACAATATACCATTAGAACACTGGAGTGATAGTTGATGGAAATGGGCCTCTATACACCTATGGAGATATTTCATTAGAAACCAGACATTTCCACCTAGAATAGTCATTTACCACATTAACAATGTATAGTGTGTATTTTTGATTAATGTTATCTTTATTGAAAAAACAGTGCTTTTCTTTGAAAAATAAAGACATTTCTAAGTGACCCCAAACTTTTGAACGGTAGTGTAGGTTATATGGGAAATCTTTTTTTCAGGATTATATTGGATAATTATTTTTGACAATATACAATGTCAGAGAAAAACACACACCTATTATGTCAAATAATTCTGACATTATTTTAAGACTCTAACCTGTTATGGTGCAGCCCAATCTACTGTAACACAATAGAAAACCAAAGCTGCTTTTCATCATTTAAAAAGACACAAAGATAAGCAAGACCAATTTTGCTAATTGAAGTTGGTTCCATTTTTTTAATTTTACATATCTCCTATTCCATTGTCCTCTGAGACTTTCAAAAGGGTCCAGTGTGAATGAGAAGCTTTTATTTATGCCTGCTGGAGCTCCAGGGGAACAAAAGCCTGTCTTTATTAATTTGTGGCCTTGAGCTTGGGGAGTTGACTACAGCGGGCAGAGTTTTCATTTGAGGAAAACTTTAATAAACGTGACCTTTCTGTGGCACTTATGCAGTCTGTCCTTCCCTGCACTTGCATGGGGATGGTTATATGTGTGTCATTAGTAGCCTCACTGCTGGGTACTTTTGCAAAACAGTTTAAATCAAATGTCAAATTTTTGGAATAAATGCAACAATGATGTTTAAAAAGAGGGGGAATGAAAAGAAATAATAATGAATTCAGACTTTAAAATGATAAATTGACCAACAGTTTGGGAAATATGGGAATGAGCTTTCTTGCGAAGAGTTCAATGAGAGGTTTGATACCACTCTCATATGTCTTCGTTAAATAGAATTGTGAAGTGGGGGGAACTATCTGAGGTGTCCCTTGTTCCGAATGTATTGTATACATGGCTCACACTTAAACAGCTTGGGTGGACGTAAAACTCTCCCGGTTGAATCATTAGTATGAACAATTACTTTAGAAATAGTATTTTTCTTGTTTTAAAAATATGAAATGAAAAGAACAAGCCTACATACTTAATATTTTTGGGGAAGAAGTCATCTGCAACTCCCACGGTGCATTTCAGCTTGAAGTCTTTAATCACATATCTTTAAATGATTTAAGGGGAGAAACCTCAAGTTTCCGCTGTTGAGAAAACTGGAACACAATCTGCAGCTTAAATCAATTTAAATCTTAATCCTTTTTTGGATTAATTCTGCAACTGCTGTTGTACTCACAAAAACTGGATACACCAATATGATCACCATATTGCCAATATGACCACCAGAGTTCTTGGTTTCTATGTTAGCTAAATCCTACTCAACAAAGTATACTGAAGATAGAATTGGAGAATAAAAAGATGAAATGGTAATACAGATTGGGGGAATTGTCCTCCATCAGGAGCTCCGCTTCCTTCGAAACTGTTTCAAACTGTTTTAATTTAGCATTTCCAAAGCTAAATACATATTATAATCTACTATTATATATTAAGCCCTACAAAAATCAAAGAGTTAAACACAACAAAATTACATTTTACAGGGGATTATGTGAGGTAACAACCACATATTGCTGAACAAAGGAGACATAATGGAGCAGATATTATAACACATAAGAGAGTTGTATTAATTTAACTCTTGTTATGGTTGTTTGGGTTATACAGCATACATATACAATGTATATATGCATCATATATATAATATTGGACCCATATTTTGCAGGTTGAGATGGAAAAAGAGAAGAAGGCCAAGTACCACACGTACCAGCGAGTGGCTCTGGCTCTGGCTCTGGTCTTCCTTTTTCTGGCTCTCGGTGTTTTCAGCCTGAGATATCTATGGAGCCCCAGTCTGGGGAAGGTAAGGCTAAATATCACCTCATTGTTTGCCAGTCATCAGTCTTATTGCCACTGTCTGGTTAAGTGTGGTCCTCGAATCAATGCCACTTCAGCAAATCATATACCGTAAGGAAAAGAAAATCATGCACATAGGGAAACGGACAGCCACACAAAGGCAGTCTCTGAAGTCTCTATTGTATCTTGCTAGATTAAAAGATGTGTGGGCTATGGAAAGGACAGCTGTGTTTTGCTTGGCTCCGGTTTTGGTTGTCATATCTGTAATATACTGAATTCTTAGACCAAAATATCACACACTTTTTATTGCTGCAAATGTTGGCCTGTGGCATTTTTCTACTTTCTGCTCACATTGTAAATCTCTTCTCACAATGACGAATCCTGATAACTCAAAGCTGACCCTAATTGCTGTTGACCAGAGTGGCTACCGCAGGACTGAAATCTCTTGGTAATTGGGATAAACACTTGTCCTGCACATTCATCTTGTGAAATCCAATTCAATCACACTTGATGGAGAACGTCTTTATTCGGCTCCGATCCCCTGATTTTCCCAAGGGGCCAAAAAATAGCTAATATACACAAGCTATGGGAGAAAGGAATAAGTAATTTCACAACCAGAAATTGGAAGCTCTACACATTGCAAATAAGAGAAAATGAAGACTACGGAAACATGGGTAAAATTGAGCTTGTACTGTATATTTCAAACCTGAATGCATAAATGTGTTTCCTGTTGATGCCTTGAGGTGACAAAGGGAAATTACATTACATTACATTACATGTCATTTAGCAGACGCTTTTATCCAAAGCGACTTACAATAAGTGCATTTCAACCTAGAGTACAAACTAAGAACAACAAGAATACAGGAAGTAACATTTCCTCAACATAGTCGAACTACAAAAGTACCATAAGTAAGAGCTATTTAAGTGCCACTGAAGTGCAAATCTGTGTTTTAATCCAGATATAGTCGGAAAAGGTGTGTTTTCAGTCTCCGGCGGAAGATGAAGAGACTTTCTGCTGTCCTGATGTCAGTGGGGAGCTCGTTCCACCACTGAGGAGCCAGGACAGCAAACAGTCTGGATTTCGAGTGGTTAGCTCGAGGTGCAGGAGTCACAAGTCGGTTGGCTGTTGCCGAGCGGAGCGAACGTGCCGGGGTGTACGGTGTAACCATATCCCGGATGTAGACGGGGCCCGATCCGTTTAGAGCACGGTACGCCAGAACCAGTGTTTTGAAGCGGATGCGGGCAGCCACCGGTAACCAGTGAAGAGATCGAAGGAGCGGAGTGGTGTGGGTGAATTTCGGGAGGCTGAAGACCAGTCGAGCTGCTGCATTTTGGATGAGCTGCAGAGGTCGGATGGCCGTAGCAGGTAGACCAGCCAGGAGGGAGTTGCAGTAGTCAAGGCGTGAAATGACCAGAGCCTGGACCAGAACCTGTGCCGCCTTCTGAATAAGAAGAGGCCGTATTCTCCTGATGTTGTGCAGCGTGTACCTACAGGAACGCGTCGTCGCAGTGATGTTGGCCGTAAGGGAGAGTTGACTGTCAAGTGTCACCCCGAGGTTCCTGGCAGTCAAGGTAGGGGCCAACACAGAGCTGTTGAAGGTGGTAGTCAGGTCATGGGTGGGGGAGCCTTTCCCTGGAAGGAATAGTAGCTCAGTCTTGTCAGGGTTGATTTTGTATGGCCTAGATCAAGTGGTGGGGATATGTGGCAGCTGTCCCCAATCTGGCCTCGGCTGCTGGCTGGTTGGTAATCAGTCAGCAGCCGATGCTGCTTGTATAAAAGGGCAGCAGAGCTGGAGGGAGAGGAGAAGTGAGCAGAGGCGCAGGTTTTGCGGTCTGTTGTGCGTTGTGTGTGTGAATAAAATATGTCGTTCAACGAAACCTCTTGGTGCCTGGCTTATCCTTGGAGCCTTTGTGGGAAACCCACGGGTAGTGGCCCGGAAGCTGCTACATCATTAGTTCTACTTTAATAAGTTCTGATCATTCTCACGTGGCACAAAATGTGTTGATGGTATAGGTTGCCCAGGTGATGAATATCAAACCTGCAGACCCCAGGTTTTGCTTTAATGGGGTCTTTGGTGGGGAGGCTCATCTCTGGCCTCCCCGTCAGTGAAGGAGATGGAGCTGCTTCAAAGGAGATTCACCTGTCTGTCAGAGGGGAAGGAAGCTCCCTCACACACAGCCGGACAGTACAACTCAGTATCCTCAGAAAAGCTGGAAACTACTCTGAAAGTAAAGAGATGGATGGATTCATTGACGGATGGAAAGATGAATTTGCTCTCTGACATCAACCTGGCAGCTTGTTTGGTGAACTGGCATTTGGTGCAATGCAGCAGGACACTTGACAAGCAGCTAATCCTGCGCAGCATCTGTAAAAATGTGCAGATTCTGGGCAGCGGAGCAAAACCATTTATTTTAGGAAACAGTTGAGTGGGTGTTGTTTTTCATTTGAGTACAAAGATGAGCATTCCGGTGACAACTCAAATTCAAACTTAGTTAAAATAAAGTGCTTCCATCAGAGTCCTTGAACATATGGAATATATAAGAACTAATACAACAAGGATATACATAGTCAGACATAGAAACCATGGTTATAATGATTATAATTACTTTGCCTGGATGATCCCTGGAAGCATGCTCAAACAAAGATTTACCACGCATGCATGGTAAAGAGTCAAATCCCCCGACTCTTTAAAACTGCACAAATCAATATCTCTATACAGGACTGTCTCAGAAAATTAGAATATTGTGATAAAGTTCTTTATTTTCTGTAATGCAATTAAAAAAACAAAAATGTCATGCATTCTGGATTCATTACAAATCAACTGAAATATTGCAAGCCTTTTATTCTTTTAATATTGCTGATTATGGCTTACAGCTTAAGAAAACTCTAAAATCCTATCTCATAAAATTTGAATATTTCCTCAGACCAAGTAAAAAAAAAGATTTATAACAGCAAAACAAAATCAAACATTTGAAAATGTGTTTCCAGGTGTTTCGAGTTAATTAGACGATTCAAGTGATTTGTTTAATACCCTACTAGTATACTTTTTCATGATATTCTAATATTTAGAGATAGGATATTTGAGTTTTCTTAAGCTGTAAGCCATAATCAGCAATATTAAAAGAATAAAAGGCTTGCAATATTTCAGTTGATTTGTAATGAATCCAGAATGCATGACATTTTTGTTTTTTTAATTGCATTACAGAAAATAAAGAACTTTATCACAATATTCTAATTTTCTGAGACAGTCCTGTATATGAAGATGTATATGAAGTATGTGTCATGGGAAATCAGTTATTTGTAGTGACAAACATACTAAAAATATCATCAATTCTACAACAGGGCGATTTCTCCTGTCTTTCAGCTTGTTAGTTTGGTTTTACAGCGCACAAGTTTACCGCTTTGGCTCTCGATTCCAGGCAGCTATTTTCATCAAAAAACCTCTGATAAACTCACACTGTACACTGTCTGCTGATGACTAAGAGGCTGACAGACAAAGTTAGCTGGTGAACCTTTTGGTACATTTAGCAGCCATAGAGTACAATATTTCCCTGAGGAGTTATCGTCGTCAGAAGCAGAGCTAAGAAAAAGAGAGTGCATATTGGACTTGCATTCACAGGTGGACAGAAATGCATCCCGTAAATTAATGTTAATATTGCCGTAGAAAGCTAATAAGATGATAATCCTTTGCTGTTTCTACCGCCTGGTTTCTCAAAAACTTTCATTAATGCAGGTTTAAGACACATAGAATATTTAAGAGGGAGGTTTGTTTCTTCCCTCAGAGAACCTTAGTGATGGTTCATTAACATATGTCAGTTATATATGTAAGCATTACAGTACAAAGGAGAATTGTCAATTAGTCAGTTGATGAAAACATGTATACTTGCCTAAACTCCGAGTATGGAAAAGCAATTGCAGCAAAAAAAACTGCCAGCGTATTAGTTACCACATTTTATAGTGAGCACACAACATAAGTGTTCATCATTGAAAAAGAAAATTGTGTGTAGGAACTGATACACAAGTGAAAAACAGGTTTGTGGAGAAAGCTTCTGATGGGGTCCCTGCTCCGTTTAAAAATCTGCTCTTCCTCCAGCTGTTCTGACAGATTCTGAACATGATGAAACTGTGAAAGGTGCAAACATCTTTTTCACAGTTCAAAAAATAAAGAGGCACTGGAGCACACTATGAAGTACTCAATATTACTTAAAAGATGGTGTTGAACAATTTGCAGCTTTACTTCCAGGACTTTTTCAAGTGAGGGATCCGATCTGACAAATCTGAAAATGAACCGCTTTGAAGATAACAAGCCGAGGAAAGCCTAATGCTGACTGAGATTTAATTACCTAAAACATTGATTATAAAATGTATTCTGCTGCTAAAAATCGTTTTTTGCATGCTCTCAAAACACAAATTGCATATTGACGAATGCTTAAATTACTTCAGTGCCCAGTCAACGGTTTAACTCATGTACTTGCGCTAAACAATTACTACTCGCCATCACTCAAACGAAAGAAACACAAATAAGGTGTGCTATATATCACACATTATACAGAGCTTTGAGCTCAGTACTTGTAATTAAAAGTTGAAACCGCAGCACGACTGCAGCCACTGATGCTTCTCGTCTTCACACAGTTTACAGAAGCATCGTGACCTCATGCACCCATCTTTTTGTAAATAACCGCAGAAAGGTAATTTGCTCTGTGCATTGTATTTCAATATGACACGATAACCGCTTGGGATCGTCTTATAATTACCTGAAAACATGTGTTGTTACACAGCCCAGGGGGAAGATCGCAAGTTACGTATGTAACTATGGTTCTATGAATCCTGGATGACCGCCAGAGGCGGTGCTTAGCACTGGATATCTTCCGTCTTGCGCAAAGCAGGTCGAGTATTAATAACAACAAAGTCACCCGTGACCTCGGATGACCCGCCCACCGGGTATAAGTTCCGGTGTCATCCCGAGATCAGTTCTACGGAATCTTCTCGCTGAACTCACGAGATTCCGAGTGACTAAGAACTCTGGCGGTCATCCAGGATTCATAGAACCATAGTTACATACGTAACTTGCGTTCTATTTCATCCTTCCTGACCGCCAGAGGCGGTGCTTAGCACTGGATGACTTATACCAGCAGAGTCACGAGGAATCCCAAGGAAACTACCTCATATGACTCAAGCAGAGGATCTGGACCACCTGCAATGCATGGAGGGTGTTCCCGTTCACTCTGTAGTTTCTGGTGAATATGCGCAACGATGCCCCTGAGGCTGTTGCATACATATGCACCTATATTCCCTACGGGCATACCTCTTCGGGTCGCCCGTGATGTGGGAACGCCGTTGGTAGAACAACACCCTGCTCTGGATGGCAGAGCACGGACGTTCACCACCTATGCCCAGGCAATGGCCTCCACTATCTAGTGGAACAGGCACTGTTCTGCCGTGGCATAGCCCTTCTTAGATCCACCCTAACTGACTAGTTATGGTGGTCAAGCTGTGCAGGCTGGACAGGCTGGTTGAGCCCCGAGCGTGCCAGCACCTTTGGGGGAAGCCACTGCTTTAGGCCGCAGTGTGACACCCGAGCCCTCTGAGTTCCCCTCAGACAAGGCTCATTGACCGACAGGGCGTGTAGCTTGCCTACTTGCTCTGCCGCAGTTATGGCAAGGATGAAAGGTCTTTGCCGACGGCAACCACAGCTCTGCCTCTGCCAAGGGAGGCGAGCATAGGGTGTCCAGTACCCCGGGCAAGTCCCCTGGAGGAGCCCTCGGGTAGTCACTGAGGCCCTCCTTATGAAGAGGGACACCAGCTTGTGGCTGTTCCGCATCCTTGTCGGCTTTAGCATGCTGCCCTGAAATGGCAGCTATGTAGTCCCTCAGGATAGAGGCAGTCATGCCCTTAACTAGAAGGGATGACGGAGGCGTGAGTACCGTAGGCACGAGGCACCGTACTGGGTCCCTCCGTCCGCTGGTCGGGAAGCGGCTTCGGTCTGCACGTCTCGTAGACGGATGGCACTCCGGCATTTAGAATAGTCCTCTGGACTGATTCTGTTCAGCTGCTTCTGCTGTCCTGCGGCCAAGCCCTTTGTTGGGCACGGCCGGGATCGGGATGGCAGGTCCCACCATCTAGCTGTGCTAGGGGCCCGCATGTCAGCGAGGCACCGTGGCGTCTCACAGCGAAGCCTGTGCAGCCAGGGGAACCAAGTCCTGGCTGGACACAAGGGGGCCACCAGCAAAATTCGGTGGCCCTGTTGAAAAACCCCGAGTGGTTGGCAAGATCAGCGGAAATGTGGGGAACGCCCTGGTTCCGTTCTCCTGGTCGCTACCTCGCCCGACAATTGGTCAGGTGAAGGGTTACCGGAGTAAGAAAAATCAGAAGGGCACGGGAGCTTCGTAGCAGCTCTGCCGCCCTAGGGGCCCCTGGAGGTTCAAGCCAACCCGTGGTTGAGGCGATGTCTCGCCCAACAAGTATATATTCCCTCCCAAGTATGGCAGGAACTGTTTGAGCGCTAGGTGCATGGCCTGTGGCTCCAGACCCAAGTGTCGCGAATAGACTGTCCTCTGGAAGTCCTGTACCGCCAGACTGCGCCCACCTTGAGAGGCGGAGTCTGCTGTGGCGACCTCCCGGTGGGGCGGACCCTTCCCTGGGGATACCCTCTGACGGGTATGCTCTCACCCTCTACGGGGATAGAGCCGAGGGCATCACTGTGACCCCCATCTTGTGCCTGTGGCCCCTGGCGAAGGCTGTTAGGCCCTTCATGCGAAGGGCACCGCGACAGCAGCCCAAGCATTTGCCCCATAGGCAAGGAAAAAAGGGATAAAAGACCACTGCCTGCCCCCTCAGAGAGTATCTACCTGCTTGAGTGACGGGCAGGCCCACTTAGTGGCTGCCTCTAGAGCTATACCAACGAAGGTTGTGCTCCGAGAATGGCTCAGAAAACTCTTTATGTTCACGAAGGCCCAACCGGGCAGCGTGAGAAAGAGTGTAAGACAGCTGATGCAGCTGTCAATTTACCCGATAGGCAAGAAGAGAGGATAAAAGACAGCCATCTGCCCCCTCAGAGAGTATCTACCTGCTTGAGTGACGGCCAGGCCCGCTTAGTGGCTGCATCTAGAGCTACACCAATAAAGGTTATGCTCTGAGAATGGCTCAGACAGTTGTTTGTTCACGAAGGCCCAACCGGGCGGCGTGAGAGAGTGCAAGTAATGCACTGTGTGGCCCTAAATGGGTATGGCGCACATAGCCAGATCGTCCAGGATGGCAGTTTCCTCACGCCCTGGGGATTGCAGGGCGGCAGTAATGCCCTTTTGTAGAAACTCCTGGGGAAGTCCACATGGAAGAAGCCTGGGAATAACGGCTTTGGAAAGCATAACAGAGCAACCGTCTGTGAAGCATTCTAGGAGCCTGACAAAAGGCCTCCCTTAAGTCGACAGACATGAGCCGATCTCCTCTGGAGACCACACGAAGGATGTCTGCTGGGCTCAGCCTGAGAAAAACAAGATGTGGCGCCCCCGAGTCTGCGGGGTGTGGACACGGTCCTGCGAAGACCAGATAACTGCTGCCTGGTCTAACCGGCTTGCACCGTGCGCTGCTGCGCCTGTAGAGCAGGTCCCCTGATTTCACTGGGACAGTAGGGAGGTTGTTCCTACATGCCTCCGACAAGGGTGCCTGCGCCGACCAAACAGCTGGTCTGAACCCTGGAGAGCATTAGGCGCCCAGGTTCTCGCGACGTAAGTGCACCTGCCTGCAGCGAAGCATCACTGAGGCTGTAGTCAAGTATGACCTATGAGGGGGAGTTGCCGTGTAGTAAGCACGGTAAAATGGTCACCTGAGAACCGACTGGGCTCGAGGGCACCGGTCATCCGGCCTCGGAGTCCCCTTGGGGAAAAACCGATGGATGCGATAGTCAGCTCAATGGATGGCATGGGACGAAGGCCACCTTTGGCCATATCCTGCATGGGCGCCGGGGTTCGGTGATCTATCGTAAGATGGTAACCCCTCAGATAGTCTCTGGAGGGGAGACTGAAAAGGTGGCAGGGCCGGGAATGCCCCTGAGGAATGCACTAGCGTGCGTGGGGTTCCGGCTGCTGTCTATCCAGCAGTTCCTGTGCCCTGCGAATGACGAACCCGATGGGGCCGTCGACTGCCCCCTACAAGGGGCTACCACTGGGATGTCCTCCCTTGGGAATGGATCAGCCGTGGGTGGATCTGATGCTTCAGTCCTCCCTGCACTAGGGTGGCGACTTATCTGAGCTAGTTCTGCGGTCAGCAGACCTACTCTATAAGCTAGCCTGCCCGATTGCACTGCTAGGGGAGCCCCTGCGGCTCCTAGCCGGCGCTTGCAACTGGTCGGCTGGCCTGGAGCTGACCTGACCTGTCTGTTGGGGTCCTAGCAGGAGCTAGAGCGAGCGCACTCTGCTACTGTGGCCCAGGTCCTGTGGAGCAGGACAGAGACAGCCCGTCTAGTGAGGGGAGAGCGTAACGCTGCCCGACACTCGTACAGTAGCTGTAGCTGCTACAGGTCGCAGCAGTAGCACTCTGCTACTGTGGCCCAGGTCCTGTGGAGCAGGACGGAGACAGCCCGTCTAGTGAGGGTATCAGCCACCACTGGCCTCCCTCGTCCGGTAGCTGTAGCTGCTGGGGGTCGCAACAGTAGCACTCCGCTACTGTGGCCCAGGTCCTGTAGGACCGGACGGAGACAGCCCGTCTATGAGGGTAGAGCGCGGACGCTGGCCTCGCTAGTACGGTAGCTGTAGCAGCTAGGGTCGCAGCAGTAGCACTCCGCTACTGTGGCCCAGGTCCTGTGGAGCAGGACGGAGACAGTCCGTCTAGTGAAGTGAGGGCGTCCCAAAAACACCACTGTCCTCACTAGCACGGTAGCTGTGGCTGCTGGGGGTCGCAGCAGTAGCACTCAGCTACTGTGGCCCAGGTCCTGTGGAGCAGGACGGAGACAGCCCGTCTAGGAGGGTAGAGCGCGGACGCTGGCCTCGCTAGTACGGTAGCTGTAGCAGCTAGGGTCGCAGCAGTAGCACCTGCTACTGTGGCCCAGGTCCTGTGGAGCAGGACGGAGACAGTCCGTCTAGTGAAGTGAGGGCGTCCCAAAAACACCACTGTCCTCACTAGCACGGTAGCTGTGGCTGCTGGGGGTCGCAGCAGTAGCACTCAGCTACTGTGGCCCAGGTCCTGAGGAGCAGGACGGAGACAGCCCGTCTAGCGAGGGTAGAGCGCGGACGCTGGTCTCGCTAGTACGGTAGCTGTAGCAGCTAGGGTCGCAGCAGTAGCACTCCGCTACTGTGGCCCAGGTGCTGAGGAGCAGGACGGAGACAGCCCGTCTAGCGAGGGTAGAGCGCGGACGCTGGCCTCGCTAGTACAGTAGCTGTAGCAGCTAGGGTCGCAGCAGTAGCACTCCGCTACTGTGGCCCAGGTCCTGTCGAGCAGGACAGAGACAGTCCGTCTAGAGCGAGGACACCTCTTCAATACAGTAGCTGTGATTACTGGTGTCCTATCAGTAAACTTAAGCGAGGGAACTCTGTTACTGTGGAAACGGGTTCCGTGGAGACAGTTTAGAAAGCGGTCTAGAGAACAGCCTCTCTTAGAGAGAGGGAGTGAGGACACGCTTGACTAGTACAGTAGCTGTAATTACAAGCATCCCACGAGTAGCCTGGGCGAAAGCCTGTGCTACGGGGGAGCAGGTCCTGTGGAAAACAGTCGCAGTGAGAGGGCAGGTCTCTTCGAGGACCCTCTCCACTAGTATGGCAACTGTACTTACTGGTGCCTCCCAGTAAGCCTGAGCGAGAGCTCTGCGCTACTGTAGACGCTGATCCCGTGAACACGGGTCAGAAAACAGCATGTCTAGTGAGAGAGTGAGGACACACTTCACTCGTCTGGTAGCTGTCAGCATTAGCGTGGCATTAGTTAGCCTGAGTGGAGACGCTCTGCTAGCTGCAACAACGGCGATGTCATGGAGGTACATGTGCAGTATGCATCAGTATCGATTTATAGCCTCCTTAGCGTCCCCCCGGTGAGCCTGAGCGGGACGCTCTGCTCACTGGAAGCCGGTAGCAGTGTAGCAGTGTGGCATCCAGCCGCAACGAGCGGACGCGCTCTCGTTAGCGCTGTAATCGCCCACCAGTAGCCTGAGCGAGAGCGCTCCACTACTTGGGTCGAGGTCCTGTGGAACAGGAGGTAGCTGTCGGATTTAGCGTAGGCTCCGTTAGCCTGAGTGGACACACTCTGCTAGCTATGCACGGCGGCAATGCTACCAAAGTCAACACACACGCTATCTCAATCGCTACAGAGAGCCGGTCGCGCCGGTGTAGTAGCACCGAGCGGACGTGCTCCCGTTAGCACACAGTTAGCAGGAACGAGCTCTGCTCCTGTGGGATATGCCGTCATAGGCAACAATTGTATTCGATCTCACCCGATTGAAGCTGCGGTGAAGGCGCTCTGGTGAAGACCGAAAAGACTCGTGCGTTCTCCGGTCCGCCTCGACGGACCGCCGAGAACGCAACGCGTTCCTCCGAGGAGGAGAGCTCGTCGCAGCCTCTGGAGGCGACGGATCGCAACTCCGACCATTTGGTCACAAGGCTCCCGCGACGAGCTGCAGTTAAACTTCAGCCTTAGCTGATGCCTGCTTGCAGAAGATGAAAAGAACTGATCTCGGATGACACCGAACTTATACCCGGTGGGCGGGTCATCCGAGGTCACGGGTGACTTTGTTGTTATTAATACTCGACCTGCTTTGCGCAAGACGGAAGATATCCAGTGCTAAGCACCGCCTCTGGCGGTCAGGAAGGATGAAATAGAAAGTTTGCCATCACTTCCCATGTGTGTGTGTGTTGTGTGTGTGTGTGTGTGTATGTGTGTGTGTGTGTGTGTGAGGGCGTGGCTGTGTTTGTACGCATGTGATTGTGTATGCATCGGTGTGCATTGTGTGTTCCAGTGTGTAGATCTGCATTCTCTTTTGGCTTACGGCAAATTTCTCTTTGCTATATGTGCTCGTTATTGTTCTGGGCCCACAAGTCTCACAAGGGAATTTCCCTCCTAGTAAATTAATCCTCTGTTATTGCCAGTTTATTTCAGCAACTCCCCGAAAATTGAATCTGGCTGGTGAATCCCAGAGAAAAGTACAAATAATTTGCCTTGAGGAAATGACTTTAAAGAAATCATAAAGAATCACATCTCAACAATAATGCCTACTGTGTGTAGGTGTGTGTGTGTGTGTGTGTGCATGCGTGTGTGTGTGTGTGTGTGTGTGTGTGTGTGTGTGTAGAGCACAGAATCCAGAGTGTAAATGTTCAAATTGTTAGATTTGACATATTTGGTGTTCTTATTAATTCATGAACCAATTTGAGCAAGATTATCTGCAGACCAGCAGCCAGGCTAGGCTGCATGTGGACCTGTAAACATTGTAACCCATTTTTTTGCTGTGAAATATTGAAGAGCTCACAGGTGTTTTTGGTCTGTATGGAAAAACTGGCTGTGAAATACATGAATGTCAGACCTGTGGAAAGTGCTCCATTATTCAAGCTGAAATTGCATTGCTCACCTTGATGCCTTTCCCTCTCCGAGCTCAAGGTAGCTGCTGAGTTGTCGCTCCTGATGGCCTCTTAAATGCCTCACTGTCAGAACCGGCTTCTTTAATGAAGCCTGCTGCTTTCCGCCTGGTCACAGGTGTACGGCTTTTCAAGGCCGGGCTCCCCTTTGTTTATTTATTGCTCATAGTGTATGTATACCCAACAGTCCCCTGGGTGTAGATGTCAACATGCAACAGGGGAGAGAGACACAAGATTTGATCATGATATGATTCTATTGTCCTTTTTTTCTCTTAGTTTGTCTCCAAGAACCAAACAAGTCACCGCTAACTTCTCCTTCCACTGCTTGTTTACTCGGACTCGTGCAGAGGAGTTATTATTCTGGGGAGGCAACAGGGCTTATCCAAACAGCTGCTTGTGTGTGTGAGTGGGGGGGGGGGCCTCAGTCTGCTACCTTTCTGATTTTACACGTCAGACTCATTCATTAGCATGCCAGTGTCCACTGGTGTTTCTCCCTAGCTGTTACATTACATTACATTACATGTCATTTAGCAGACGCTTTTATCCAAAGCGACTTACAATAAGTGCATTTCAACCTAGAGTACAAACTAAGAACAACAAGAATACAGGAAGTAACATTTCCTCAACATAGTCGAACCACAAAAGTACCATAAGTAAGTGCTATTTAAGAGCCACTGAAGTGCAAATCTGTGTTTTAATCCAGATATAGTCGGAAAAGGTGTGTTTTCAGTCTCCGACGGAAGATGTAGAGACTTTCTGCTGTCCTGATGTCAGTGGGGAGCTCGTTCCACCACTGAGGAGCCAGGACAGCAAACAGTCTGGATTTCGAGTGATTAGCTCGAGGTGCAGGAGTCACAAGTCGATTGGCTGTTGCCGAGCGGAGCGAACGTGCCGGGGTGTACGGTGTGACCATATCCCGGATGTAGACGGGGCCCGATCCGTTCAGAGCATGGTACGCCAGAACCAGTGTTTTGAAGCGGATGCGGGCAGCCACCGGTAACCAGTGGAGAGAGCGGAGGAGCGGAGTGGTGTGGGTGAACTTCGGGAGGCTGAAGACCAGTCGAGCTGCTGCATTCTGGATGAGCTGCAGAGGTCGGATGGCCTTAGCAGGTAGACCAGCCAGGAGGGAGTTGCAGTAGTCGAGGCGTGAAATGACCAGAGCCTGGACCAGAACCTGTGCCGCCTTCTGAGTAAGAAGAGGCCGTATTCTCCTGATGTTGTGCAGCATGTACCTACAGGAACGCGTCGTCGCAGCGATGTTGGCCGTCAGGGAGAGTTGACTGTCTAGTGTCACCCGAGGTTCCTGGCAGTCAGGGTAGGGGCCAACACAGAGCTGTTGAAGGTGGTAGTCAGGTCATGGGTGGGGAGCCTTTCCTGGAAGGAATAGTAGCTCGGTCTTGTCAGGGTTGATTTTCAGATGGTGAGCAGACATCCACTGAGAGATGTCAGTCAGACAGGCAGAGATTCGCGCCGCCACCTGTGTTTCGGACGGTGGAAACGAGAAGATCAGTTGGGTGTCATCGGCATAGCTATGGTAGGAGAAGCCGTGCGAACGAATGACAGAGCCGAGAGAATTTGTGTACAGAGAGAAGAGGAGGGGACCCAGGACGGAGCCTTGAGGAACCCCAGTAGTGAGAGGACAAGGATCAGACACAGACCCTCTCCAAGTTACCCGGTAGGTGCGGTCTTTAAGGTAGGAAGAGAAAAGAGCGAGTGCAGTGCCTGAGATCCCCAGGTCCTGAAGAGAAGAGATAAGGATCTGGTGGTTCACGGTGTCAAATGCTGCAGAAAGGTCTAGAAGGACAGAGGAGAGAGAGGCTGCTCTAGCAGTGTGAAGCTGCTCAGAGACAGCAAGGAGGGCAGTCTCTGTTGAGTGGCCGGCCTTGAATCCAGACTGGTGAGGGTCAAGAAGGTTGTCACTGTGGAGATAGGAGGACACTTGGTTAAAGATAGCTCGCTCCAGAGTTTTGGAGAGAAAAGGAAGAAGAGAGACCGGTCTGTAGTTGCTGACTTCAGACGGGTCGAGCGTGGGTTTCTTCAGGAGAGGGTTGACTCTCGCCTCCTTCAGAGAGTTGGGGAAACAGCCAGTTGAGAGGGAGCTGTTAATAAGATGGGTGAGAAAGGACAGAAGATCAGGAGCAATAGCCTGGAGAATGGGAGACGGGACGGGGTCAAGGGCGCAGGTGGTCGGTCGGGCGGAGGTCACCAAGCTAAGAACTTGATTGGGAGACAGGGGGGTGAAAGAGGAAAGAGAGGGGGATGAAGAAGTTAGTGTTGGTGAGGTGATAGAAGATGGATCAGTAAAGGAGGAGCGTATGTCGTCTATCTTGTTTGTAAAGTAGTCGACAAAGTGGCTCGGCAAAAGGGTGGAAGGAGGAGGGGGACAGGGGGGATCAAGGAGGTTGGAAAAGATAGAGAAGAGTTTTTGGGGTTAGAGAAGGAAGACTGAATTTTGGTCAGGTAGAACGAGCTTTTGGCTGCAGAGATAGAGGTAGAGAATGAGGAGAGGAGAGATTGATAGAAGAGCAGGTCTTCCGCTTGATTCGATTTGCGCCATTTTCTTTCCGTCGCCGAGGGTGGCTCTCTCGGCCGACCGAGTCCGACAACCACGGAGCCGGAGAGGATTTCCGAACCGGTCGTGTCTTAAAAGGACAAAGAGAATCAAGAGATGAAGACAGGGAAGAGAGGAGAGTGTCTGTGGCAGAGTTAGGCTGCATGAGTGAGAAGCAGTCAGTTGAGGGGAGAGCAGATAGGACAGAGGAGGCAAGAGAGGAGGGGCAGAGGGTGCGAATGTTGCGGCGTACAGGTGCAGAGTCTGTAGATATGGGTGGGTTGTCAGTACCAGAGAGCGAGTAAGAGATGAAGAAGTGGTCAGAGACATGGAGAGGAGTTACAGTGAGGTTAGAGGTAGAGCAGTTTCTTGTGAAAATGTAGTCAAGGCGGTTGCCGGCTTTGTGAGTGGGAGGGGAGGGACTGAGTGAGAGGTTAAAGGAAGACAGTAAGAGTAAGAGATCACATGACTTCTCTGTCTGGATGTTGAAGTCACCCAGAAGGATGAGCGGGGGGCCGTGTTCCGCGAAGTTCGATAGGAGGACGTCTAGCTCTTCCAAGAAATCTCCCAAAGAACCAGGGGGACGGTAGAGAACAACAATGTGAAGTTGAACCGGATGAGTAACGGTCACAGCATGAAACTCAAAAGTCAGTGGGATAAAGAGTGGAAGCGGGTAGGGAGCGAAACACCATGTGGGTGAGATGAGTAAACCTGTACCTCCACCCCGACCAGAGGGTCTGGGTGTGTGGCTGAAGGAGTAGGCAGAGGAGAGAGCAGCCGGGGTAGACGTGTTGTCTGCTGTGATCCAGGTCTCAGTGAGAGCCAGGAAGTCAAGCGACTGCTCCAAGGCAAAGCCAGAGATGAAGTCGGCCTTGCGGTTGGCTGACTGACAGTTCCAGAGGCCTCCTGTGACCAGGTGCTGGGTGTGAGTAGAACGGGTAGGAAGGATAACAGAGGAGGGGTTCCGGTACATGAATGAACGAGTCCTATAGTAACTACGAGTAGAGATACGCACAGGTATGGAAAAGACACACATATTCACAAAATGGGGAAAAGACTCATCCACCCCCGAAGACTCCAACGGAAGACTCCTATGTCTTTGTCCTCCGAGTCTTTGTCCTCCGAGTCACGCTGACGCTACAGCTGACGCGAAAAACCCCATCCGGTTATGAGCCCAAGTTAGTGCCAATTACCTCCAGCTGCGTTGACACCGCCCCTTGGCTTTTGGTATTCAAATGACACTCAATAGAAACCAGGTGATGATCGCTCATCCAATCAGTGAAGATTCAGGTGTCGGAACACAGGACACACCTCTCTACCAAAACAACTCCTTAAAACAGGACAAACTAACAATCTAGCAGCTTTAAACGACAAATACAACAGTAACTTTTAGCAGATAAAACTAGTTTAAAGAAGATACTTAGCAGGATCCAAGTAGTCAGTAGTCTCGCCTCACAGGTAGAAAATGCACACTGTTAAATTAGGGAGCTATGGGTTCCCTTTTAAAATGATGCATTTTGCCGTTCACTCGGGGAGCAGTCAGGAGGAGGGGAGGTTGCAGCCAGGGAAGAACAAAAGAGATTTTGTTGTAAAGTGTTGCCTGAGGTAGGAAGGCTTCATGGCGGTTGTGGCACATTGCCTTCTTCTGGGACCGTGGCTGCTACAGAGAGCGTGACGGCACTGCAAAGCCCACCGGGAGTTGTGTACTGTGCCATAGAGCCCTTTAGTGCTTCTTTGAATTTCCTTTTAGAAGCTAGTATAATGTGGGTGTAGAAAAGATCAGCATCTTAATTACCTTTACTTCATTTCACCAATCCACCAGCAGCTCATGTGCAGCATGTTGTATGTGCAGTGCGGTGGGTAGACAGACATAAATGCTTGCCTTTTTTCCCCCAGACTTTTTTCCTTTTCTCCCTCACCATTGTGACTGCCAAGAAGACTCCTCTGCTCTGTTGTACAATTTAGAATGTGAATGAGCTTTCACATCCACTTCCACTCGCCCAGCAAGTCTGCACCGCTTACAGCCTCGGCGTACTTTCACCGCCGCAGTGCTGAGGCAGAGAAGTGAACAGCACAATGGAAACTAGATGTTCATCTGTCCTCTCTCAATGTGTTCGAGGGATTCACATCAGATATTGCTATCATGTTGACATACAGTATACTCTGATGCATCATGACTTTAGCAATTAGTTACTGTCTATTCTCCAAAGAAAAACATATGTTGTGTCAGAGTGCTTGGTTATATATGTTTCACCATTTAAGGGGTTGCATTGACTTGTTGTCACCTTCCTCAAATGTGTAGAGAGAAGAGGCATCAAAATCTTCCCTTCAGGTCAATTTGGTGCTCAGTCTCCCACTAATAATAATAACCTTAGCTGATTCGTCTTTTTTTATGCAAGCAAATGAGAATTTGTAACGGCTCTAAAAGTCGGAATGTTAGCTCATTATAATGACATGCATTCAGACCAGCCAGGCTTATTAAAGCACTTTTTTTTAAAATAACACACTCTCAAGTGGAGTTCTTTCATCCAGTGAAACTTCAAGTGTTTATTCAGGAAATAAGCAAAGTAAGCTGAAATGAACCTCATTAATGATGAGTATTTATTCCAAATGTTTGGAATCCATATGTCGCAGAAGAAGAAAAAAACATTAACAAACAGGATAATGCAGCAAGTGGGACGTCACGTACTGATGGTATCACTTCAATTTTCTCGATACAGCGGAGGGCAATACAATAGAAATGTAATATTTTAAGAGTTTTCTTGTGAACAAACACAGTTTACATGATTGTAAAGTTATGTTTGTCATTGTGCTATAGACGCTACAAACAAAACGGAGACCTGCTCAACAAAACGTTGCTCAATAAACCCACGAGTCAACAACTGGCCACGCAACTTAACCAGTTGTAAATAATAACATTATTGATTACTGCATTGCTTTGAGTTAACATTGATGTTATTAGTTACACATGTGCTTTTCCAGACAAGTTAAAAATGTTTGTGTTGAGCAGAATCAATGTGTTTAAACCCCCTCCCCCCAGTAGTTTTAAGTTATAAAGGCTATAAATGGTAACTAGATTTATTCAGAAAGCCAAACAACATGTTAAATACAAGTTGGATGAATCATTGACTGCAAAGAATGAAAGAAATGGCGAAGCTCATCAGACAAAAATGTCAGTCAGTATTGTCAAAACCGGATCGAGTGGGGGCCGCGGCCATTACGGGAGAGAAATTCCAAAAGTGCACATAATTTAACTGATTTATTTACAAATTTATTTATTTTTGAGACAAACCGTAGACAGCAGTAAAGTCAGTGGTGTCAGTGATTGGTGGAGAAAATGTTGAAGGAACAAAACCCAGCACATGGACAGCGTCTCCCCGAGAGACCGAATGTGAACGCTTTTATAGTGACAGAGAGCATTTTGCACAGGTGCTCCCGAGTGGACCCACCGACTTGCAAAGGGCAACAAACCAGACACAACAGGCCGTTAGCAAGCGGGTCTTTGTTTTCTAAAAACTGCCATTAAGCCATTGATCAAATCGATATCTTTCAATAAATAAATAGAAAAGTCTGTAACTAATCTAATTATACAGTTCACTTATCCAGGGTTTTAAAACTGGTGAAGGGACACACACAAAGGTTGTGTTAGAATGTTAAAACTCCAGACCGAGTGTAAAAATAATATATCAGTAAGAATTCATTTTGATATTAATATGTAGTGTACGACAGAAATGTTGTTAATTAAATCCTGCAACATTTCACCCAGGCTATTATTTGTTCCTGCCAGACAGCTAATGAGCCCCACATTATCTCAGCGAGAGACAAAAGCCCAGAGGACACATTGTACTCTAAGGAGTCTGAGACCCAATGTGTAACTGGTTAGAAGAAAGCTTAGCTTCTGTGCTCACAGTGAGCAAAAAAATAAAAACAACCATCGTCCTCCTCCTACATTTAACACAAATTGAAACTTTCCGTTTCATCCATTCCCGTTGTAGCTACTGATGCGGGTCAATGGGTCAGTCCCGCTGCCACCATGAATACAGGGGAAAGGAACTTGACAAGCTTTATCACTGTCACATGACAAGGTGAAGTACATTTTCTGGGAAAATGAGATGGAGCAGCCGAGCAGCAGCTGTCATCCATCATACTTGTGATGAGTGCTGGATAACTACACATCCACCACACTGTGAGAAAAAGAAAAATCACTATACTTTGTACATTTAGATGCTTCAAAATATGAGGCATTTTAAACATGAAGTGACTCTGTGCATTTATCAATATCAAAATATCCTGACCACATAATGTCTGGCAAACCAAGTGACACTAAGGAGAACAAGTTGAACTCACAAAACGAACACACAGCACATGCACATACTGCAAATGAGCATGGCACATTAGTATAACTGTTTAATTCTGTCATATAAGGTGTTCAAACAGTCAAAGTATTTGCCAACAATGTTACATAACTCGTAAAATGCAATGCAAATAGATATGCAGATTGATTTGCATCTTTAAATTTGTATCTGTACATCTGTATCTATAACTATTGACTCTAATTTACAACGAGTGTATCGTCATTTGAACATTTTTAAAAGGAAATGTATTTGTGAATCTTCCCCTTCTTGTCTAGATTCTTTTGAGAGTTTCACACTAAAGTACAGAAAGTAAATGACTCCCAAAATGTCACGTGACTTGTGTCTTGTAAAACACAAGGTATCATTTTACTTTAAATTCAAATTAATACATTTATAGAAAAAAAAACATCTATAACTTTGCAATAGTGGCTCTTGATTTATTTGTATATTATCATTTGTGAATAATCACAAACAGTTATATGTTAATATAGGATCATATCTTTACCAAAACATCCTCCATTACTATCCACCTTGAATGGCTATTGGGGGGCGATTCCTCTGAATGTACAAATAAGTCTGATTTAAAGAATTCTATGAGAATTTTCTATATTTTGAATATTCTTCAATGCAGCATGATGGTCATTTCATAAATGATGGTCACATTTCAGGTAAAATAGACACAAAGCAGGGTTGGCTTTAGGGCGTGGCTACCTTGCGATTGCCAGGCAGCTACCACGCGGTCTGGGAGTTGTCTATGTCTCGGTCTCAACTTTAACTCTTTCAGAGGCTGTCTTCAGTTTATGAAAGTTAATTGTAACATTCATTGTAGCCTAAACATTTCTTATTCAGCATTTGGTTGTTCAAGTCCCTCCTGATTGCAAAAACAAAATGCTGACAACTAAAAAACAAAAGGTAAAGTAAAGTCACGGTGACTAATTTCACTTTCATACAGGCTATGGATTTTACTGGTTTACAAAATACAGTTTTTATGCGTAAAAGCTATGAAACAGAATTACAGAATTAGTAACCTGATAACAAAAGTGCAATTATGATGCTCTCTTAGTCATGAAAAAGAAACCTGACTTAGAAATGTGTGTGCATATATTACAAATATCTATGAGGGAAACGTAGATCTAATGTAGTTAAATATCCACCCTACATCCACTTTATTAGACAAATACAGTAAATCTCATTGTAATTAATACATTAATCTTTGCAAAAAATGACTTAATTAGCCTCTAAGTAAATTATCAATAAGTGTCTTCAGTCTCCAACACTTGACCTCAACTCGACACAAACTGGTTGTTAATCTTAAAGTGACATATAATCTCTGATGAGGGCATGACATGTTGATACCAATGCAACCTTTTGGCCTCGCATGACATTGCTCGTTTACATCATTCTGAGACAAAACATATTGTCTGCTGCCTTTCTTCATGTTCTCCTCCCAACCAGTGGCAGAAATACATTAATGTGTTCCTTCAAAGTGCTTAATTTGCATCTCGTTCAGGCTGACCGTGATGGACCATGTAGGTTTTGTAATAACTCCACTGAAAAACAGAGTCAAATAATGATTCTGCTGTGTTCGTTTCTTATTTTTTTTAATAGCATGAGACAATGTTCAGCTGCAAAGACGGACCCAGACCATCGGGAGCATAATGTGTTGTGTTCTCCTGTTGGGTCTTCAAAGTATTTTTCAGTGTTATTAAAAAGGAGGACAGAGCAGCACTGACATGAAACCCACACAGGGGCCATGGCAACAGACCAAGAGCTTCTCATCAGTACCAATAGTCCCAGTGTGATAGCCCAGTGTCTCTGCATAGGACTATCACTCCCTATTTTATTGTGTCTTCAAGGCAGAAGCATGGTAAACAATGTTTGAACAATTATGAGCCTGTATGTCTCCCAGAAGCGCTGTCTGGAATTGTTCTAACGGTCTACCTTGTTACAGGCACCGCTGGCTTGTTCTATAAGTTGCAAGGCACAGACAAAGTAGTGGCGGGATATCATGTGTGTTATGATCAAAGAAGAGAGAAGCTCGCACAGTTGTCGTCGCGTTTCCGACTTTGATCATAACAACGAAGCCATTGGAGTCTGCAGCTGTTATTGGTATTTGTAGCTGAAACAGTGTCTTGGCATTTTTGCAGCAAGCTGAATTTATTTATTTACCGACTTTTATTGCTTTATACGCACATTATATTGTCTACATCTTGGCATGCAAATATTGCACTACACACACTGCTGATAAATAGCAAAGCAACTTTCTAATGTCATCTGTTGCTAAATTGGCAGTGAATTAAAAATGTGTCACAAATCCCAATATTAAGTAAAGCAGAGCAAATAGAAAGCATTTTTGCCCTTTTGAAACACAAGAAGTTTAACCTTCATTGACTTTTCACAAAATGCTACTTGGACTTTTTGTGGCTTAAAAAATTTCTGGTTGCGGTTAATGCCATTCATCTGGCCAAATGATTGCATCGCGTCTAAAATTATCCAAATTGCAGCCTTACACCTCACACAAGCTGTTGCTTAAATGCCACTTAGCTGCTGGATCCCAACGTGTGCTCTTGTTGATTTATTAGGAGGTGAAATGGCTGAGAACCAGCAGAGCGACAAGGAGACGTGTCCACTGGAGGTCATTCACCTTGTGACTCTCTGCCTCATGCCTCAGAGGCTTTCAGTCCTTTGTCTGTGGAAGTCTGTGAGATAACAACAATAAGCAACATCATTTATTCAGCTCTCTTGGCAAGCAGCAGATTGTTCTTCAGCTTGGCACAGGGGGCAGGGAAAGGCACACAGATGCAACATGGAACGATATGAAGACAGGGAGAAATGAGAAATGGCACCACACTGTCAAAGCCCAGGCCTTTGTGTCGTTTAACTTCTATACATTTTGTACTACTTTCTACTGGATACTGTGGAAACTATATTTATCTCAAGTTGACTTGTGGTATTTGAGGAATGTTGCATCATTTGTTGTGCCCTAAAAAGGTGGTTTAACACCATCTTTAAAGGCCTTATGAAATCCCTCTGTACTTTCTTACAGTTGGCAGGTGATATATACTCCTGGCCATTTTTGACGTGTTATTGAGGTGAAGTAAAAAGCCACTATTTCCTCTTTCTTGTTATCTGGGGTTTGGTTAAAACGTGTTAAGTACAATTTGGACAGATCTTTGACGGTGCGCAAAATGTTGGAAGCAGATCAAACAGTGGTTAAATGTATGTTCGCGGCTTTTCATTTTCATCCCAGGTTGATGTCACATTGCTTGAGCACATAGGTTTGTGCTTTGTAAAGTTATAAAACTAAAAAAGAAAGGCTAATATTTACTTTTCAGGGAAAAGGTCTGGGGATACAACATATTCCCTGAGCTGCTGTAAAAAGGAAACACAACCCTTTGTTGTTTTCACTTTGATTTTTATTGAGATCATAGAAACAAACACATTGAACCACAATTTGTCCCAGTCCGTGAGTTTGTTTCACAATAGTATGTTGACCAAAAGTACTGAATAGCTCCCAAAGTTCCCCCTACACTCCTCCCTCCTGAATGCAGCTCTATTATAGGCACTGTAGAACGTATCAAGGTGATTTATTGCCAGAGAGAGCTCAAGTTGTTTAAAATGACTGGTGTGATTAGTCATATATGCTCCAGAGCTGAAAAAGCTGTGCACAGTGCTCCTGTAAATTAACAGCAGCTGCAGACTGTAGTCGACCAAAGCAAGGTGGTCAAACGTAGTAAGCGGCAGAGTCGCCGAGGGACGGGGAGAGAAAGTGGGTCATTACATCCCTTTCAGCTACGAGTACAAAAGAGAAGCATATAGGCTACGTTAGAGATTCAGAGGCTCAGTGATGAATCGATTACTGCGATGGAAAATAAAACAGTCGAGGTATGATAGTCTGTGAGTTCTGCCAAAATTCCACTTGAGTTACTGCACAAATATGCTCCATATATTCCAAAAGCCTCAGATATCTCCACGCTCCATTATTCAGACAGAAAGGTTCTTTCAGGAGCACCTTTCTGTTTGAGTAACTGTTTTTTTCCTTCTTCCTCATTATTTTCCCTTTCCTCCACTTTTTATTTAACCAGTAAACGAGATGCAGAAAACTCATTTTGTGTTTTGTCATATGTATAACTTTCTTGCTTACAATCTAAGCTAATCCAATTTTCTTCTAGCGTCATATTTAACAAACAAAGAGTAGATCTACGATTCACTGATATCTTCATCTAACTGTCTGCAAGACAGCAAAAAGGTTTCTTAACATGTTTTATTGTTCCTTTTGAATATTGGGAGACCTTCTACAAAACCTTCTGTACTTCTGGAAAGAACTGAAATAGAAGAGTTCATATGTCTCAGTGATTCTTCACCAGACTGATGGCCATCCGTGCTACCTGACACCTATATGATACCAATCTGATTAAGGACAGAAGACTCAAACCCATTACCTTGGGAGGCTCAAGCATTTTCACCTCCACTATGTCTATATAAACAGCTTTTTTTTGGAGGGATGGTTGTTGATAGACTTACAGTAATATGGTTTCTAGTCTGCTACACATTAAGGGAAAAATCCACTCTCGGATACTCTTACGCTGTTAAGTATCATCAGTTTGTGATGTTTAATGCACTTCAGGAGTGGAGTTTTGTGATGAAATGTCATAATTCCCTTTTTGGCCAATGCACTTTCTTTTAAAGTGTGGCTGCATTACATTCTGGTCCATTGAGAATCCTTTCATCATGGATTTAGTTTTCTACGGTGGATTTGTGTGTTTATTGAACGTCAGTGCAAATGGTGGGCTTAAAAAGAAGCTTTTGCACTTTGCTCCTGTAAGACTGACTCCAAAGTCTGACCTTTATCACTAATGTATTAGTTGTTTAAACTCCACCGTAGCTCTGCAATAAATATCTGAGTTGCATCGTACAGTCTATGTGTTCTGCAAGTTGTCTGTTATAAATTGAAAAATAAACCATCAAGCAACAAAATTGGCTCAGAAGGAAGGTACATGCGAGGTACATTGCCAGCAGCTGTTTGTTTTAACAGTGTTAATGTGCTTTTGGAAGATGGCTCCATTAAGATTTTGCAACTTGACACGTGCAAGCATATTCTTACAAAGGCTAATGACCTTAGCATTTTCCTTAACTGGCCTTCGGCGTTGGCAGCTGTAAAACATTTTACCATCAAATTGATGCTTAAAGTAATTGCTTGGCTGAATTCCCAAAAGCAATTTAACCCCTACGCCAAACTAGTTTTAGCTTTCAAATTAATGCTACATAGGCCACACCACATACTCTTATTGTGATTTTTGTATTGCTTCCAAAAACATTAAGATACTCAAGAGCTCAAGTATGCAACATCAAACGATTCTGTAAGATCAAAACAAGTTAATGTTTTGTTCTGCCAGTCAAATATTCAAGGTTCTTTGGATGCTTTATTTCAAATATCCATTGGTGTTTGTCGATGCTCTTGAAGATAAAACATCCTGCAGATAATCATAGGGCTCAGTATCTTCATTGCTTGCATGCAGCTATTTACCTCCAAATATAACAAAACCACAGAAAACGCTGCTGCTAATTACAATGCAGAAAGGTTTCAGTGCCTTACAAATGTTTATATTTAGAACCAGAGTCTGATATTGCTTCCTCTCATTACCCACGGATACTACATGCTTTGGCTTCATATTTGAAAGATTACTCTGAATGTGCTCCCAACATGGTGGTTGTTGTATATTTTAGGTGAATACAAAATAAAAAGGGGAAAATAATTACATGAAATAAACACTTGTTTTTATCTATAAAACCAGCACAGGTTTGTATCATGACATTTAAGTGTTGCATCACACGGTAACTGCTGGACATTCGGTTGTTCATAGCTATACTGTTTAATTACTGTTGGGGTTGAAAATACAAAACAAATAGCCCATCTTCTAGAGATTATGTTAAGATCCAATCTTTGTTTGTTAATTAAGTGATACATTTCAGGGTCAAGGTAGAATTCATTGTCATTCTCTCCATTCAATCGACAATGCTCAGTATACAGTGGAGCAAGATTGTGTTTCTTTAGTGCTCCAATATAGGCTTCACAAAGAAAACAGACACAATTAAAAACAAATACAAAGACAGTTAAGTGAAAGTAAGTTGCTGCTTGGTACACAAGTTCAGAGCTTTCATGTCTGAGCTCATCGTTTGCATCTTGAGTAGACCACTTACACATGTTGGTTAAGGAGTTGGTGTTTCCTTGACGACAAAAGCAATATCTCAACGTTAGTCTTTAACAAGACTATAATCTTTCCTCGACGAGAACTAGATATTGTATTTCAAGATTTGATAACGGAGGGGAAACGAATGTAACAGTCAGTAAACCTTTTGCAGATACGCTCCGTATCTTCTTTTCAATTATGTTTTTATCATATTTATTAAATTACTTCTTTGCTGATTATGAAGTAAACGTTTTTTGAATGTCAATATACTGTATGTCTGCTTCTGACAAGTATAAAGACCATTTTCATTTCAGCTCTTTTCTAGGATGGCAGTGGCCGTGTATCTCTAAACAGTCTGGAGTCAGTATACTGGTAGGAGTAAATACAAGGAAGTGATTTTGAGGTAATTTGAGGTAATATGTTGGTTGTATAAAATAAGACCCTTTGTTTATTTTTGCAATATATTAAAATGAAGAGTATGATTTCTCAAGGAATTGGAGGGGTGAATTTCAGCTTAGATGGAAATTAACCGGCTAATAGTTGATCTGAAAATGTGTAGCAGAATTTGTAAGTTTAAAAAATGTCTTAAAATAAATGTATGTATGTGGTTTCTTTTGTTCTGTTTTGTTGGGAGTAATCTTTTTTGTTTCTTTCTTTTACCTAGAATTGGTTGTTTAATCAAATGCAGGTTAAAACAACTCAAATGTATACATGTATATATATTTAAAAGATATATGTATATATATATATATATTTACATATGTAAATAAACTCATTGACAAGGACGAGTGTCATCATAAAATGATTGATTTACAGCCGCACACTGTATTTTCACAGTTTGCAACATGTTGCATTGTGTTGTATTCTGCTCGCTGTCAGTTTGCCTTGAGTGAGATTGATGTTGTGCAGTGCCAGTGGGCTCATTTTACCCTGTACCAACTAACTTGATGACGCATTAGTGACTGACCAGTATTTTCTAAATTGAATTCTCTGAGCTGGCGCCTGTCCAGAACCAGCTGCCTATATTCAGGAAGCATCACATGCATTCTGCATGTGTCTGGCAGCCGGAGAGCATTCCTACTTCATTTATCCCAATTCTCCAGGCCTTGGGAGTTGACAGGCTTGGTAATCAGTGTCCACAAGCATAATCCCCATCATCTCAGACACCACACAATCAGATATTACTCTCTCTCTCCCTCCCTCCCTCTCTCTCTCAGATTTTTCAGGTGAGATGTGTTAAAATCATCTTGCGCTTGAAAAAACATCCACATATGCATACCACGCAGTATCTGACAGGGAATATCGATAACATGTGTTTCATATGTGTGAAGGCCATCTGCATCACCGCTGGTGGGTGGTAAATATATACCTGACATAATTATTCCCCTGGCGGATCCTCATTTGCTAATAATATCACCATAGAAACCTGCTCCTGCTCTTCTCTCATCTTAATGTTTTATGTTTGCCAGAATTAGTTTGTTTGTTGTTTGTTAGTTTTACTTCATTACCTGTCATTTTCTCGTGTCTGGTGAAACTCGATAATGTCTTTTTCTGTGTGAGTCTCTTTAGCTGTCTTTATTTAGGAAGGATTAAATATTATAGCAGTAACTGTGTTCGCTTTTATTTGTAATAAAGTTCCACCGCTGCAATGGCAATTTCCAATGTGCCTAACAGAGATATTCTGTTTTTTCTATGCAACTCTAATAAAAACAGCATTGCCAACCAGAGCAAAAAGAGCAACATACTTGGGAAACATTAGTTGTTCCCATGTGAAGCAACTTGAGCTCTGAAAATAAGTCTGGTGCAGGCTGGTTGACAAAGAGGAGCCAGCAGTATACATGAGGAAAACCCTGGGAGAAAGCTTCCTCTGCAGCACTGGTAAGAAGGATGAAGTGATCAACTGACTGTGCTTTTCCATGCCGAGTCAATTTGAGGTGGAGCTTTCCAGAACAAACAAAGAAACAGATGATTTATTTTCTACCTGACAGACCGACTCATTACAGTTGTTTCTGTAAGTTCTCCTATCTCTGGTTCTGTGATACATTTATAAGACACCTGACACAAGCTAGATTTCACTGCAAAATAGTGGCCAATAATAACACTTCACTGGTGGAAATTTGCTTGACATTAAGCTACAGATAAAAGCTGCATAATGGGAAATAAAACAAACGTCTGAAGTCTTCACCAGTTTGACATTACACAAACAACAATGCAACTTCTGGCACGCTACAACAGAGTATCTAGAGACATCAAACTGTGTGTGACTCAGCACGCAGACAGCACGAGTTTCTGCATTTTCATTGTCAGTGCAACTCAGGAATCTTCGTATAAATCACTATAGGAAATGTCAGCCTCTTCCAATCAAATATGGCTCAGTGGTCCATTCTCTTTCAATGTAAAGCAGCTCGAGCCAGTTAAAGGCACACGGTGTGATTCAAATGTGATCTCAAGGGTCGGCCAGATAATATCAGTAGAACCGACATTCAGATTCCAATCAACGATTGCAGGATGGTCAGAGAGGCGGCCATTGTTATTTTCATCGCTGCCATTGTGATTGCTGTAGTTTGTTAACGGACATAATACTGACTATAGACACTATAGACACAAAATACCAGTCAAACTCAGTCCTTCAATAATTCCATACATACTGTATGTAAATAAACCTGTAATTTATATTGTCCAAAAAAAATTACGAATCATATAGGAAAATCACAGTTGTTACTAATAACATTAACAGTGGCTCTGTTATATGTAGGTGTCCCAATAAGCCATGGCAGTGAGCCAACATGAGCAAACCAGGAACCTGAAACTGGAGCCGCCACATGGACTTCAGCTATCATTCATTTTATTATTAACAAATGTTCTTTTTCAACTGTGTCAACATGTATTCTGCCTTTTCCATTGAGGAGGTTAATATTGGTTGGTGTATACATTTAGTTTCATAATGTAAATTCCATAGAAAACATCTACCAAATTAGATCAAATTTAAACCAAAGACAGTGTTCACAAAATAATGTTTTCTTGAAAAGAAATCTCTTGCAGCCATGCAAATAATTATCCAACAGTATTGGTAAGTTACTGAAGATAAATTACATTTAAAGAGGGTGCTGACAGACAACCTACTTCAGAATGAGGATTATTCTGTCTATAATATAGACTTGACAATATATTTAGAATAAACTCTCACACTTTCTAAAAATATGGTATACTACATGGCGTTCTATACAAGTTTTGCCACAAATCTGAAGGTGTTTTAAAACCAGCGAGGACTTCAAAGAGGACTAAAAGCAAAAGGACACGATGTTCTCCGGCGGGACTGTCTAAGCTGCTGCACACCTCGATCTATCACAGGGATGCCTATGGCTCCCAGGAGACCCCGCTCCACAATCACCCCCTCCCCCCCACCTCCACCGCCATCACTACCCCGCCATGAGTGACAGGCATCTGGTTCCGCATCACTGGAGCCTCTATCTCCCAACCCTCAAGGACAACTAAGAGGACATCTTATCATCAAGTCATCTCCCTCATTTTCATGGCTGCCTCCTCCATAGATGCACATATGCACACATGCACACACACACATATAGAAGCTACTGCGACCCACTCACCTGTAACAACATCAACATGACCTTTGCTCAATGTCCCCGGGTGCCACATCAGAACCCGTTCGCACAAACAACCCCGGCTGTGCCTGCCGCTTCTCGTTCACTCCCTTCTCTGCGAGTCTGTGTTTGAAACCATCGAGGTGATGTTGTTAAGAACCACTTCAGACAGAAACCTTGAACAGAGGAAATAAACAACACATTGTCTGGGAATGCTTCTACACAGATCGCCGCACAGTGCTGAGCTTGAATATCATCACCTTCCTAAAATCATGGCCTATGTCATTTTTTGACAAAAATATTGTTTGCCTAAATCATCTCCTCGTGATACTGGCCACCTCTGGTAAAATCGCCTACATCCTCAGTTGAACACATCATGTGATTCTACCCCTGTAGTATAATATATCACAATATAATGTGATCGATAAATGATCAAGTTTTTTGCATTTTTTGTGTAAAAATGACTTTATTTTAGGAAGGTGATGATATTATATTTTCTAAAATCTTTATCTCATACTGGAGAACGGTCTGAGGCGCCGTGCGATGAGAGGGATATCGGCTGCTGCTCCAGAGGGATGACGGACAAGGCTGTTTTCCAAATAAATAACTAGAATGGCTTTGCACTAATGTTTCATGGCAGTCAATGTGCATTTCAGTGCGGTAACTGCTTGTTTGTTATGTAAACTTTAGGTGTTCAAATACATTGTTCAGTTTTCTAAAATAACAATAACACCCAAGTAACATCATCGAATTGCTGTTGCTGCTCATAATCAGTTATTAACAACTTGTGAGTTGTTTTTGCACTTCGATGTGTTCTTAGAATTTTATATTCAGGTGAGACGACAAGGCGTGGATGCTTGACTTCAGATTACAGTTTGTTGCTTCTGGGCGCAATAGCTTTTCAATTTTGATAATGTCAAATCATAAAATGTGATTTCAGAGAGCTCTGCAGTCCTTAAAATAAATGACTTGATTCATTAACTAAGACAGAGATGTGATACTTATGGATAGTTCTTCTTATGGAAGTTGTAGCGTTAATTACATAGAGGTTTGAAACATATAGTTAAAGCTGCACCAGTCAGTATTTTCATATTAGCAGTTAAAGAAAATGATAAAGCCACAGATAATCATCTACAGAATATGGAGTTCTTCCCCTTAGCTTCCTCCTCAGTTAATTTTCTTGGTTTCACAGCCTCCGAAGTTATTCTCCTTTCCCAGCATCATTTTCAAAAGCATCTGGAGCCGCATCTATACTCGCTGTAGAGAATGTTACCAGTTCTTACCCGGCTGCCCCTGTAATTCTCCCAGGTCATTTAATTCAGTTAGGAGAATGAATATTGTACTTACAATCATCAGGTGGTCCAACTAAATGTGTATCCATATCTGCCGGATATGTAAACACATTTTCCATTCCAAGTTTACAGGGTGATAATATAATAATGTGTTTACAGCATGGCGCAATGTCCTCAAAGAGGCCGAAAGAAATATAATAATACAAATCTAAAAGTGTTTGTATGTTAATGTATGTTGTATTTGTCGATCTACAGCTTTGTAACCTTACTAAATGTATTTAAAGTTGCACACATTGAATACATTTGATCTTTTAATAGAGCAAACAATAATAGGAGGACATTGATTAACAAGCATGTACAAAGCTCTTGTATATTTTTTAAACTTATAGACTGGTTAGTTTTAAAAGTTCAGACTCCTTACTTTCTTCTTTGGAGCTTTCCACAGCATGCCATGGTAAAATCTGGGTTTTCTCTGTTGTCATGCAAATAAAGAAGAGTTGGTTCTGTCATGTGTCACAATTACTGGCTCAATCGATTCCATCCAGGTGTTGGCCTACTGTGTCACCATTGTGTATGATTATATTACGAATGTAACTGTGGCACTGGGGTGTGTTTAGGCTCGGCTGCAGAGTGGGTGGAGCGGGGGTGTTGTTCAGGGAACGGTGTCGGGACCAGGTATAATTGGCCTCAGCTGGTGGTTGATTATTAATCAGCCCAGCTGGGGCCAATCTGTGTGTGTGTGTGCTTCTGTCCTCATAAAGGAGCAGGGACTGAGGAGCGGGAGAGTGGGGAGCAGAGGTACAGTCTGCTGGAATAAAGTATATTACCGAATATATCCTTTGGTTCTTGGGGGAAGAAACCTACCTGTGACAGCCATGAACGTGTTACAGTAACTATATAACTATGTTGTCTCATTTTCAGTGTCTGATTGAGCTGGTATTTGGACTTGTAGTTAAGAACTTTGACTATATATATGTAATATGTAATGTAAATATAATAAATCATGCATACTGCAGCTTTAATGTGGCAGCGGCCACAAGAGTTTCAAATGTATAAAAAGTCTTTGTGACCAGAGTAGTTACACAGCGGCCTTTCACAGTCTTTGTACAGAGACTATAGCGTAAATTGGAGCCTCTCCCGTGTGCTGGCCTTTTATCTGCCTGTTCACTGTCATGTGGGAAGCTAATTAACGTTCACACAATGTTCTAAAGGTTGTGCAGCCAAGTGACAGTTTTTGTGAATTTGCTATTTAGAAATGGTACAAGATAAGTAAATTAGGTGAAACAAGCCGCCTTTAAATCTCCAATTGCATTTATTCAAACAAACGTACAATGTAAATAATGAGAGTCAGCAGAAAAACTAATTACAACAATGAACATCATTACAATGAGGCAAAAGAGTGTGTTGTGTTCTAAAATCTTCCACTTATTGCAGCATAAATCACACTGCATGTTTCCCAATGTACTGAAGCACAAGAAAGTATCAAAATAGGCTGTACAGAGGAGATTAATATTCTATTTTCCGAATGTCAATTATGGTGCACAGCAGCAGCTTTGGATATTGAACCAGTTGAAGTCAAACTGTTGTAATACATTATTATCTATTTCAACCTGGTGCAGTGGGGAGATTCTCACCGTTGGATTTTCATCAAAAGTGATAGCCTGCTGAAAATGTAATTCACTGTTTTAGTATGAATCAATAAGCCTCCCGAATATATTCCCCCATTCCACCTTTATGTTAATATAAAAGAAATGCTCAAATAGAACTTTAATTCACCACTCAGACGTCCAGACTGTTTAATAGCCTGAATTTTATCCATAACTGCTCAATTGACACTTACATTTCAAGCCTATCTTAATTTGGCTTCTCTTGACGATTTTAAGTTCTACTTCTCTTTGGAGCCGAGGCTACTGTGACCCATGCTAATGGAGATGTATATGCCAGTGCCGTTCCAACAGTAATCTTCTATTAAGAATGATATCCCATTTGATTATTATTACTCTGTTCTTTCACCAGAAACCAAAAAAGCAAAGTCGTTGCTGTGTGCGATTCAGTGTATTTAAATGCACTGCGTGGAAGCAAGCAGACACAAAACATGTTGAACAGAAGAGTGAACAGTGAAAGCTAATAATGCGTTAGAGCGTTAGAGGACATTCAGATGTTTCTGATGAGGGATTTAAATCCCGATGGACGCCCATCCGAGTGTATTCATTAATCATGCGTCTCATTGGTGAGCCTCTGATTTGCCACTGAGACAGATGAAGATGAACTCAGCAATATATTTCTCATCATAACACAACACTCGCATCAATATTAATCGCATATTTTCAGCTGGTGGGCATGAATAATTTTTCAGACAGGGAATTTTAAGAGCCATCCATGCGCGTCCATGAACAGTACACAAGCAAGCAGTTGTGATAAACAACACGGCTTTAAGGCAACAGTGAAGCGAAGGCGTACCAGAGATTCATAAGCTCTTCATTTGACTGACTTCCGGCTCCTTCTATCAATACATTTTGTGATTTAACTGTACAGCTCATCACCAAAACTTTTGTAATTGCAAAAGTGATCATTATCCCTGATGTTAGTTTATAAATACAGCAGTTTAGATGTCAGTTAGATGTTGTGTTTGAGACCATTTTTAGGATATGTAGTCAGTAGTGTAGCTGCTGTGATGTTTTGTGGGGAATATTAAAAAAATATCCTCCCTTTGATACTTTAAAGCTGTTGTAATCAATGTTTGAGATGACTAATTCTACACTTAAGGGGTCCCTTGTAGTGACAAACCAACAGATAATTACAAGCTTACATGTCCATAAAACTGTATAAAGGGACAGTATATCAATATGTGTACTGGCCACTTAAATCTATTAAGAACATTTATTTTGGGAGATTAGTATTTTAAATAATGTTATACTTGCCATATCCTATGTGATGTTAGCATGTTAATCAGACTGAATTGGTATTTCGTAATTTAGTTTGGCGAGTGTTCATGCCAGCAGCTTTAGTTTGACTTATTTTAATCAGAAACAAGTGACATATTGCTCCAGTTGTTTTTGTTTCCATAAGTTAAGAATTTGGCCTTCTTTTAAAATCTTTTTAACCCCAGCTTCTGTTTAGGCTTCTGCTCGGAAAAAACATACACAATTAAAAAAGGGTGTATCTCCTCTACCACAAGGGCTATTTGATTAACTTTTGCGTTAGAATACAAGTTAACACTTGTGAGAATACTCCAGATGTGTAGATATCAGCCTATTATGTTACTGGTTGGGATTAAATAAAGATGGCACACATTTAAAAAGTTACAGGTTTGGCTGTTAAAAAGCACTTATTATTTTGATTATCTCTTTGGAATGGTGCAGCTGAAAGGTTTAAACTTCCTCAGCATCCTATCAAAATATTTGAAGAGTATCTCTGCAAAGTTTGACTTCAACAAAGTAAAGCAGAACCCAAAAAAGTGCTTTTTCTTCTTCTAAACTTCAAAAGGTAAGCAGAATTTGCTGAGTGTAAAGTGATGAAGCGGTTTTTGTTGCTGGGTTCTTTTGCTTGGCTCTCCGTGTGGGTTTGGTGTCAAAGATTTTTTTAACTATGTGATACTTGAAATACGTCTTGTACTATTGTATGAGTTGGGTTTGGAGCATTTTGAAATGGCTTACTGATTATCGTAGCTTATGTTGTGATGTTTAATTTGATGGTAAACATTATTCTATTATTTTTGTCATTATCTTCCTGCTTTCCCCTAAACACCACAGCCCTCAAATTTGGGGGGAGTGGGGGTTAAAGGTGTTTCCCATTCTTTGAGACAAAACAATGAAATAACCATTGGTACACCACAGTCACAGTACGGTTTGTGTCCTTACAGGTGTATGACCACCATTACAAAGCTGTGTTGGATGGAGTGGAGAGAGACGGCATGATGGAGATTGACCCAGTACAGCGCATTGAGATTTTCAGAATTGGAAACGGCAGCGAGGAGGTACTTGAAGTGCACGACTTCAAGAATGTAAGTTCAAAGGTCAAACATATTTCTCCTCTTTTGTCACTCAGTGAAAACAGGTGTTACAAATGTTTTGAGAAGCGAGATAATGGAAATTATTCTCAGTGAGGTGTACCCAGGGATCAGAAATATCAGTGACTGGAGTCTATGTGAATATATATGTTTGAGTGCAAGCCGATTCTCACAGCATTATTTACTGTGAGATGTTACAGGATGCTACTCATCCCAAACAAAAACCTACATGGAGTTATTATTTGTGCTCTCTGTGAATCTAAAATGGGTCTTTATGATGGAAACCCAGCAGAGTGCTAGAAAACTTTAACCTCTGCAATCAATCTTCAATTCTCTCTCTCTCTCTCTCTCTCTCTCTCTTTCTCTCTTTCTCTCTTTCGCTCTCTCTCTCGCCCTTCCTCACCAAGCACCAGCATGTGTCCCTCTTACACCACACTCCCCACTCCCACAGGCGCATAAACACATGTGCCTGTTGCTTGTCCCACTTCCTGTTAGTGGAGCACAGGCCCCGAGGACATTTGTTTGATTCAGTGCTCCACCGTGGAAGGCTAAGAAACAAGAACGTGAGCAGAGTAATTCAAACCTCAGTGATTTGTTTTAAAGTAAAAGAAACCTACGGAAAAACGATAGCTTGTACTAAGAGGTAGCTTGTGTCCGGATGTTAGAATAGATTTTTTTATATAAAAAAGGGGCTGCTGCATGTTGTTACACAGACCAAAGCCACCTCTAAAACAATCTCAATCAAACCTAAGGGCTGTGTGAGGAATGGGAAATGAGGGGATTATACCACCAGGTCCCTGGACCACAGGCAAAATCCCCTCGCTATCATTTCAGACCAATACTAACATGGAGATTTTACATTTTTTTTTAATCATAATGGTTAAATGCACATTTAGGAAAATTGGCTTTAGACTGCTTTTGTGTTACATCACAAATGAGTGTATACATTTATACATCAAGAAGACATTTTGGTTGAAGTTTGGTTTAGTCGTAATGACACATTGTTTTTTTCTTTGGATGATGTCCTCTGTAAACTTTATCATCATCATCATCATCATCATCATCATCATCATGTGTTTGTCCATTAAGGGTACCCTTATTGTGTAGTTGCCTATTTTAGACTCAAGCACATGACCATGACGCCTTCATGTATTTTCTTGAAGGAATTCACTCTATTTTTCACATGGAAATTTGTTCTGGCCAACTCATTTTCAACTTGTACAGAATGTAAAATGTTCAACAAGTCCACATGATGTCATCAAGCCAATTTCTCAAGGCGAGAGCCTTGAGTCCACTTGGACTAATCATGAGTCACACAATCTCTAAGTTTGTTGTAAATATATTTAAATGTTTGTATATTCATAGATGTTTCTGTTATGTTACCAGGTCATTCTAATGTTGAAGCCCTCATATGTGCAAATATCCATCCACTATCTATACCTTCTTATTCTTAGGAGGATCACAGGCATCTCAGGGCCGTTGCTGCCGCTCCAATTGAGCGGGAAGCCAGGTACCTCACAGGAGATGCAAATAAACTAAACTGCATGTTTTTGGACTGTAGGAAGAAACCAGAAGACCCAGTGTGTGCCATCCTGTATGTAAAGCAAAGGTCACTAGGTGGTCCAGGACACAGAGCTATGGCAAATACTGAGCGTTTGTCTTTCAGCTTTTTTATCCTTCACAGCGCTGGTATAGCAGCACAGCAAACTCAGACTAATTGCATGAGTGGTAAATTATACCACCCACGGACAAATTAAGAATTATATATTTTGGCTAATTTAATTGGAAAAGGTGAACTAGCCATAATATAAATGTGCTTCCTTGTCAGTAACAATTATAAAAATCAACATGACTGCTGAGACAATACAACCCTGTATCACAAAAATTACGTTCCCCCAGACCTAAAATGCAATTTGCAGTTACGTTTGACTGAAACGTATTTCTCTCCAAATTACGTTTGACTGAAACATATTTCTCTCCAGATTACGTTTGTATTTGACGTATTATAATTACAAATACGTCTCTGATCAACGTATCTTTGCCGTTTGTTGTCTCTCTTTTCTACAATGCTGTTATGAATTGGAAAAAGCGTCCTCTAGTCTTATTTATCATTATGTTATATGTTGTTTCGCCTGTGTATTATGACAGCAATAAGCATTGTAACGGATCATATGAATTGGCGTGAAGACTTACTGCTGGTGACTCTCCTTTATTTTCTTTCTTTAGGTGACAATACATTAATTAAAACTCGTAAACTATCACCACCTTAACAGAGTTAGTCCCATACGGGTCAAATCAACTATTAAACTTGTTATAAAATGCGCATCTGTCCGTAATCTATACCATAAAGTTCGCATTTTAACCTAAAAAAAAAGTGCGCTTCCTTTTAACCTTTCAAAATAAAAGTCAGATTTGTCTGTTAAGCGGAAGTAGTATAAAACGTCTATATTTATTCAAACAATACAATATAAAAGGCATACATCAAAATCAATAAGGTAAATGCTAAACAGTCAAACAACTCAAAACAATAAACCCTTCATGGGGTTATTTACAGGCGTGTTTACTTCTCATCAAACAAAAAGAGCAGGTACCTGGAAAAATCTGAGAAATAATTTGGGAATTGTGAATAAAACATGATTTACCCTTTAACTTCCACTGATATGCATGCAAACTAATACATCGTTTCACACACACACACACACACACACTGACAGAAACACATAGACACTCACATACGTACACACACACACAGGCAGAGACACACACATACTCACACACACACACACACTCTCACGCACACACACACACACACACACACACACACACACACGCACACACACACACAGACACACATACAGACACTCGCATACATACAAACACAGGCAGAATCACGCACACACACACACACACACAAATACACATGCACACACACGCATACTCTGCAGACTGACCCTTGACCTCCCAATTGTCTCTCAGATATAACCCTACTGCTTTATATTAAATATATTATATTTACCTAAATATAATACTTTGAGGTCGTGGGGGGAATCCCCTCCAAAACTTTCACGAGAGAAAATTGTCACCATGCCAATAACCCTTGTACGATCCTTAAAACCAGTCTTTTAGTTAATTTTTCATACTTTCAATCAATTTAAAGATCTGGATTATTTTCAGATTCAAAGAAGGGCATCTGAATATGAATATCCTAGAGTTTTGGACCAATAGCTCTGAGCTAAGGGCCCCCAAAACAGGTCCAAAGGGTCAAATTGGGCCTTATTCTCTTAAATTTGCATATTTTTTGACAAGTGCAAAAATGGCCATAATCTTCTAAATATTAGTCCTGGAAATCCCAAATTGAACACAGACACTCAGGACAGGGCCTACAATGAGGTGATGGGGTGAAATTTCCTCCGAAACACCCACAAGAGTTAATTGGCTGTCTGAAATCCAGGACTTGAAGAGGGTGTGTGGTTTAATGAATCTGAGACCCTGTTGTGAGCTTGGGCTGATTTTAGCTTCTTTTTTTTCTAAACATGTCAGAACTTATCTTTCTTTTGCAGGTTGGAGCCACTCCCAAATGGGGCCCAACCATGTAGGCTGGCAACATATAGCACTTAGCATCCCTGCTTGGGAAGGGTTTAAAACCCCGGAAAAAACAAAATTCCTTCCTTCAAAGGTTAACAACTCCTCAACTGTTTGTACTATATGAACAATTTCAATTGTATTCTACCCCATTTGGGAGTGGCTACAACCTGTAAAAGAAAGCTAAGCTCTGACGTGTTTACCCAATTTGACCCTTTGGACCTGTTTTGGGGGCCCTTAGCTCAGAGCTATCGGTCCAAAACGTTAGGGTATTCATATTCAGATGCCCCTCTTTGAATCTGAAAAGAATCCAGATCTTTAAGTTGATTGAAAGTATGAAAAATGTACTAAAAGACTGGTTTTAAGGATCGTACAAGGGTTATTGGCATGGTGACAATTTTCTCTTGTGAAGGTTTTGGAGGGTATTTCCCCCACGACCTCAAAGTCTTATATTTAGGTAGATATAATATATTTAATATAAAGCAGTAGGGTTATATCTGAGAGACAATTGGGAGGTCAAGGGTCAGTCTGCAGAGTATGAGTGTGTGTGCATGTGTATATGTGTGTGTGTGTGTGTGAGTGTGTGTCTCTGCCTCTGTGTGTATGTATGTGAGTGTCTGTATGTGTGTCTGAGTGTGTGTCTGTGTGTGTCTGTCATTCTGTGTGTGTGTGTGTGAGTGTGTGTCTGTGTGTGTGTGTGTGTGTGTGCGTGTGTAAGAGTGTGTGTATGAGAGTGTGTCTGTGTGTGAGTATGTGTGTGTCTCTGCCTGTGTGTGTGTGTACGTATGTGAGTGTCTATGTGTTTCTGTCAGTGTGTGTGTGTGTGTGTGTGTGTGTGTGAAACGATGTATTAGTTTGCATGCATATCAGTGGAAGTTGAAGGGTAAATCATGTTTTATTAACAATTCCCAAATTATTTCCCAGATTTTTCCGGGTACCTGCTCTTTTTGTTTGATGAGAAGTAAACACGCCTGTAAATAACCCCATGAAGGGTTTATTGTTTTGAGTTGTTTGACTGTTTAGCATGTTCCTTATTGATTTTGATGTATGTATGCCTTTTATATTGTATTGTTTGAATAAATATAGACGTTTTATACTACTTCCGCTTAACAGATAAATCTGACTTTTATTTTGAAAGGTTAAAAGGAAGCGCACTTTTTTTTAGGTTAAAATACGAACTTTATGGTATAGATTACGGACAGATGCGCATTTTATAACAAGTTTAATAGTTGATTGGACCCGTATGGGACTAACTCTGTTAAGGTGGTGATAGTTTACGAGTTTTAATGAATGTATTGTCACCTAAAGAAAGAAAATAAAGGAGAGTCACCAGCAGTAAGTCTTCACGCCAATTCATATGAGCCGTTACAACGCTTATTGCTGTCATAATACGCAGGCGAAACAACATATAACATAATAATAAATAAGACTAGAGGACGCTTTTTCCAATTCATAACAGCATTGTAGAAAAGAGAGAGGACAAACGGCAAAGATACGTTGATCAGAGACGTATTTGTAATTATAATACGTCAAATACAAACGTAATCTGGAGAGAAATACGTTTCAGTCAAACGTAACTGCAAATTGCATTTTAGGTCTGGGGGAACGTAATTTTTGTGATAGAGGGTTGGCTGAGAACTGTTGAGGATACGATAGCCAACATCATGCTGAGATTTTGGCGCTCCACCATGATGTTCTGATATTGCAGAAGGGCTATTGCTAACATAGTGATTGGAAAAAGATGTATGGAGCTAAACGTAAGGTTACAAACAGGAACAGTCATGCTGATTATTGTGTAACCTTACATTTGCTGTATTTTTTATATTTTATTTCTGGTCTATCACTTTATAAATATTGGCACTCTGTCAGGGTATATGCAATACAACATGAATGCAATCATTATAAAATTGTGCTGTTACATTAAAAAGCATATATCTAAAGATTGGGACCTTCTGCACCTATAAAATAAACATAGTGTGTACAATACTCCCACCCACGATGGCTTTAGGCCAATAGAGTTTTGATTTGATTGTGACATGCAGTCATAAATTCCTTTTTTTAAGATGAAGCACTGAAAGTCAGCTTTAGTCTGGTAAGCTAAAATGTCTAGATTTATTAGGACTATGCCAGTCGTGGTACTGTTCATTTTCTGAACGCTATTAAGATCAATTACTGGAAATGTAAACTATGAATGCTGTCAAGATTAGGCCAAAGGCAATTTGAATACAATGACCCTCTATGTTGAAGTCTCTAAGTGGTATTAACATGATTCAGATTGAAATGTGTTCATGATTGTAAAACAGTTCTGAAGTATTCAAATTGAAAGGATTTCAAATTAGATTAGTTTCAAAGAGTAGAAATGGTTGTTAGTGCGTTGGTGTTATGATCGAGGGGGTCCTTGGCCTCAAAGATCCCTAATTTAATGCACAAAGCTTTTGATTATAAATAAGATATTTGAAGAGTAATAAAAGTCCCTTAAATGCATTATGTTGTAGCAAGACATAAACGATAATCCAATACCTGCCTATTCACAAGAGCTGAATGATGCATGCAGTTACATGCTCTCCATCCTCGTGAATAGATGAGCATCGTGCAGATTGTATCATCGTGTGTTTAAATGATATTGCTTCTCCATTTCTCATTTCTGTGTTAATGTGTCTGTCTTCATTTTCTGATTGACCGTCCGCAGTAATCGTTGTATCTCATCACAACATCGCCCTCTCCTCTTCCAATGCAACTCGCCAATACAGAAGACGATAATTAAACAGAGACTCATCACAATAAAGCCATGGCATAAACATTATGCTTTTGTGCTTGAGACCATTATTGCCCCATCCTTTTCCCCGCACGGACAAAATTACATACAGGCATCACAATATGTCTTGTCGTTTCCGTCGGGTATCTGGCGCTTAGAGTAACAGCGACACAGAAAATGTAGAAAAAGCCCCCACATGGTCAAGTTAACCGCCTCAAAAGGAGATGTCATAACAATTACTGTGTTACCGTTATTAAATTTAGATTGAATTCCATTTCCAAACAGTTCATACAATTTTCAGTTCATACAATTGTAAAGCAGCCGCGGCAGATATAGATCCTAGAGACTGTTTTAATACAGTTTGCTGAAAGGGCAGCTCCAGTCTGCAGAAAATAAATTGGATACAATCTGAGATACGGAGATTCATTCAGACTTATTGCATCTGAATATCTTAAATTTACAACGAATAGCAGCGAGAGAGGATTAACAGATCTTTCTTGCCGATTGAGGCTCTTTGTGTCAGACTGAATAGAGCTACAGTCCACATGGCGGAGGATCATCATTGTAGCTGAGGAGAGTGACTCCACTTGACTGAGCAGATTAAGAGAGTGACAGGGACCTATGACTGCCTAATTCAATGGGGTCAGTCTCTGTAGAAAATTTCATTCTCACCGATGTCGCTGTGCTCTCCTGTGCGATAAACTGCACGATCTGCTTTGAAGCATTATACATCCACGGAGGAACCCTCCCGCCTTTATATTTCCATTCAGCCCTGAAAGTTAGAGCGGTGTTGCAAGGGTCAGGCCGTCATTAAATTTACACCATGCTAAAAGAAAAAAGAAAAGAAAAAAGACCAAAACACACCCCTTCTCACTCATCAGGTTTTAGCTTCTTTGACTTTTTTAAGAGCTTTGATTATCAGCAAAAAAAACTGAGCATTTTAAAATGATCGTCCCAGTGCTTAGGGATTATCCACATCACAGAGAGCTGATGAATGATACATTTCTGAATTACTGAGTGTCCTTTCATTTCTTTTTTCAAAGGGAATCACTGGGATCCGGTTTGCCGAACATCAGAGGTGCTACATCAGGACCCAAACCAGGCAACTACCCACAGTGGCAGAGGTGGAGGCTGAGGATGCAGAGCTACTGGTACGCCCTCCCCCGTCTGTCTGTAGTCCTACCGAGGCTGTCATGCATATTGGAGAAAGATAACCAGAGTAGAGCTCCATGAGAACCACACAAATCCTCTGTCTGTCCGTCTCATCCTATCTCCTCCGCCCTCTCACTGAAGAGTAAACTGGGGTCTGTTGTTCCTGTGAAACCGTCAGAAAGCAGCCCACAAACCCAGAGCATCTTTGTAGCTCACATCAAATGGTGTTTGCTGTCAATCTTGAGCCAATATACATTTTTGATCATCTCCTCCTAAGGCTCTACCCAAATAGCCTGAAGGAGGAAGGGTGTAAGAGTGGTCTTGAGTGAGAGGTATGCAATTTTAAAAAATACCTTTGTCAAATTCACAACTTGCCGTATCCAGAGGGCGGTTCTGGGTTCTTATAGTTGTATATGAAGTTCAGCAAAAGGAATGGAGGAAATTCAATCAATCAAAATTTCCAATTTTTCAGTGTCAGTACAATTCACTGAGTGGGCTGTATGTTCAAAGAAAGAAATCCATCTCTCAAATGTCTCTACTGCTTGCAAGCCCTCATTTGCATTTCACATTGTAGCGGGGAAAAAGTAGCTGGCAAAAAGCTGATGCTCCTCACTCATGGCTTCATTTTAAAACAGAATAAGCCAATTGTCAGTGCAAGCAAGTTTCAGGTATATCTTTAAGAAGCTGTTACACCCAAAAAACTAAACACTGTGTTGTTTTTCCTTTCATCTACATAATGTCTGATCCACGTTTACAGATACAAATTGCCCAGACAGGATCATATGTCTTTGCCATTTCTGTCCTCTTCTTTGCCCCGTGAAGCCTAATTGGCTTCATTTACAGCTCCAACATGAAACATCTAAGGTTAGGAAAGTGAGTCATGCTTAAACGAGTAGTTCTGGCAGCCATTTTGACTGTCATTGATTGATTGATTGATTGGTTTTAATATTTTTGTCGTACAAAATAGTAAGTACAGAAATTACAAAGATTACAAGATAAGATGAGGAAGAAACACGACAAAAACCGAGAAAAGACTAAGCGAGGGGACAGTGGTGGACGGGAAAAAAAAAAAACATAGCACATTTACATACATTTTAGCACATAACACAAGTAGAGAGGGAGGGGAGGGATCCAGGTAATCCAAGCCTGTCCCATGGGGCAGCCCATCCAGGGGCAGACAGGCCAACACGACCGACAAGCAGCCAGGCGCCCGGGCGCCAACATACAGCCAGCCCGTCAGGGGTCCGGTCCCTGGGAAGTGAAAAGCAGCGTGGGATGGGGAGGGGGGAGAAGACAATCAGTATTGATTGAAAGAAGTTGTTGTGTGCGTGTTCTGGTATGTCGTCCTCCCCCAGGCCACAACAGACAGAGTATAATATTGTTTATTCTACACAATGTAAATAAAATAAAAAGTTGCAGTTTTGAATTTGCAATTTGTTCACACTACTCAATCACTATTAATATTCATACACAGCCTCTCCTTATGAGATCACGATGAAGTACAGTTAGCAAGGAGCCTTGAATTTACAGCCAGGCTAAGGAGTGACAACCAGGCAATCAAACACACAAGCCCCTCTTCTAGAAATTACATTTATATCCTACTTATGTGGTACATTGTGTTGGGAATACATAATTACTGCCTGGAAATTATTCACAGTCAACGCTTGTGTGAGTATCTGTGCTGCATGTTATTTAAAGGGAGGTGCTCAAGGTGGATGGTGGGCGTACAAAGTGCAGTAGTTTGGTAACGGCGATCAGGATTTGCTTCCCAAGTCCCATGTTGGATTAGGGTTAGGCAACAAAAGCACTTTGGTAATATTGATTCAGTTGTAACAAGTGAATTGAAAAAGAAGAAAACAATAACGGCCCAGAAACACAACATCATTTGAACCCCAAAAGCACAACTCACAAGCAGACAGGTCAAGATAAAAGTTCACATTTTCACATTTACTCCATAACCAGGTATACGGGTCAAATCTAGGCAACCACAACAGGGAAAGTTGCACATTAAAAAGGTTAGGGACCGAATCATTGGTTTATGATTCAGTGGAGATCAAGTTCTAAAAAAAAATCGCATTGTTTTTAAAAGAAAAGACAATGGTGTTAGTCCCGATTGGCTAAATCTAGTCCCCCACGAGATTGAATCACCAACTCTCAGGTGAAGGGACCACCTGCTCCATCCACTGAGCCACAGCTGCCCCTAGTACTGCAATACATGTAACTGAGTACAACACGTCACTACCCACCAATGCTGTTATCACATTAGACCGGCCCCTGATCCGACCTCTGTGAGGATCCACCAAGGTGGGATCCTGGAGAAAATCAAGTTCCTGTGAAAACGCATGAAGCTCACGGATTAAAGCCAAGCACTAATGGTTCCTAGCTTAACCCAGCGGCTGGCTTTTGGGAAATACGGGCTCAGAGCAGCTGTGGCAGGCCTTAGAGTCGAGGTGAAAGACAATAAAATTGCGGCAAAACTGCATGCGGCTGATAAGGAAATGCAACCCCTGCGAGAGAAATCCAGGTGACAAACGTGAATTGTTTGCCAGGATTTTGTCCCTCCCTTTTCAATTTGCCTCCTCTATGAAACGTCTGAGGGAGTAATCCCTGAGCTTCATTCCAGTTCCCTCAGTCTGACACAGAAATCGCCATCCACCTCCCTCACACCCCTTAGCATTGTCAACTGATGCTGCTTGGTCCATTAAACAGCCACTTAATATGGATGACCAAAGCTCACCCAGCAACCCAAAACCTCCCACTCAGACAACAACTGCAAAAACAGCAGAGGATGTGAATACAACCAAAGTCCAGTGAGCACACAGTACTGTTTGTTTTGTCTCAAATGTGTCTGCATGAAGATATGAGCTCAATCCATAGGCCAGCGGGACTGTTCTGCCACAACAACAAAAACTAAAAGCTTCAGTTCCTTCAGTTGGTGACACATTCACTCATAAGTCTGGTCACACCCGGAGGAGGCCCAGCTAATGCACAACAAAATCCATCCACGTATGTTTTCAAAGGAGTGACTCACAGGGATCGTTTGTAAATGGGAAAGCTGTTGAGCCAATCACTAACCTGGTAGCCAACCAGATATATGCTAGCACTTGATAGCAATAACTCTCTAGACGTCTTCTGATTCATATCTCCAAACTCACTAGCATGGTAGCTAAATAAAGCCACATAGTTCATCCAAAATATGTATGTGTACAATCAACTCCTGTCTCTTAACTATCCAAGAATCAAAAGCTGCTTCATTGGCAAAGTATGCCTACACATATAAGGAATATGAATTATTTTTTGCATTTCTCATCATGTATTTACACATAATCTAAATAGAATGAAGAGCTAGGTACAAGGACAATGAAGCTGGACAGCTGGACAGGCAGGACAGTTGTGCAAACAAGTAGTGAAAAATAGGTGTAAATACAAATAGATATGCATATGGAGCACCACTTTGCAACAATATAATAGAGGAAAAAAACATATACACGTATTCTGTAAGATGAAAATAAAAGTAATGGTCAGTATAAATAAACAGTGAATGAATACTGGATGGTTATGTATATGTACGTTGAAGCGGTCTCCATACTGAACATACAGCCTTCAGTGTTTATATTGACAGTGGCAGATTATCTGTTCATCATCTGCAGTTTATACTTCCTCCAAAAAGGGTTGAATTCAACGGAACTTTGCCACACAGCTAATGAACGAACAGCTTCCTGTATTTATACTTCCCCTAGATCTGTTCCCTCAAAGGTCAGCACTGTCAAGACAGTTTTCTATTTTTCGACGGCACACATTTGCATTTTAAAGTTCACTAAAGTTTAACTGATAAAAACACAGATTTACTTTTCCCCCAATTCAAATCAACTTTAAAGTCCATTGAGATGAATAATTGTGAAGTGCCCTTAACCCTCATTTAGTGCCCTTAACCCTCATCCTACCAACATATTTAACAAACGAGGACTACCGACAGGACGAATAAATCATCGTAAAAAAAACATCATTGCAAAATCTTATGAAATATACAGAATGACAAAAAATACACATGAGCACTTGAGGAGATGTGGGTCTGCTGCATCATTACGTGTAAGTGCAATTGGGTGCTTTTGAATGGGACCCCCAGGACCCCAACACATTGATATCGTTAAATTATTTAAAAAGCACAAATTAAAACAGAAAGAGAAAACAATGATATAACGCCATTGGGAGCAAATTGATGAACAAAGTTTTGAAAAAGCGCAATGATATAATAAAGCACCTGTGAGATATGAACAAAAGGTATAGCTCTGGGGTCTGCTGGGACCCCGGTTGGTAGGATGCCAGCACTTTCATTGTAAGTTGCTTTAATATGGGTGTCAACAAAAATTCACCACCTGGTACTCTGCATAATTAAACCCCCTCCTTGTTTTATGTGTAATACGTGAAAGCTTCTGGGTATCATGAGAACATCTTTTGTTGATCTCTGGCAAACATAGCACCACTTTAAACAATGTGTCATGTAGACAGTGTTTACCCCCTCGGGACACAGTGGCAGGAGAGGGTAAATTCATTAACTACAGCAATAACTGGTGTATAATTAAGTTGTGCAGTGTGGACGGAAAGCATCCTAACACCAGGAGCAGACCACACAAAACAAATTACCATCATTCCCAAGGTCCGATACTTGATAAAAAGTTGCCTGTGCCCTTATAATATATCATTTGTCAATAGCAAAGGGAAAAGCCCCGGAAAAGTGTGTGTGAACTAGAGGACTGTAATCATGTTGTCTGTGTGCTTGTCAACTGGCATTTAGAAACCCCTGCCCCATGCTAAAATGCTGACCTTTACCACTTCCCCCAGGCCCTCTCCTGCAAGTTATTGGAGTCGTTTCTCAACTGTGAAGTCAAAGTCATGTTGTGAGCCCTGTGTCGTGACCTCCATTTACTTTGCAGAGAGGACTTACTTGGCTTCAGTGGTTAAGAGGTCTAATTAGAGAGTGCTGTCGCCACAGAAACAGTGAGCGGACCAGCTCATTGCCAGAGCACCCTCACCCCAACTCTGCTCCACCTATCCACCTTATACTGACCAGTTAGTCAAAAGGGTTAAACACAATCTTTGATGTGACAGGATGTGCTTTGATTTTCTCTCTTTCTTCCCCCTCACTGCCGGTCACGACTGTGTCGCTCGATGAAGAGGAACTGTAATTCAAGCGAGAGTGACGGGTGAACGTGAGGGAGGGGGCATGACCCAATATAAATGATTCTTGTTCCTGCTATAGCCCCAGGATTCTACGTCAAGCTTAACTAATGTGCAATTAAGCCTTAGACTGGGAGAAAATCACCTTGTAGAAACATTTGTCAAGTGAACTGTTTTTCTGTTCTGGGTTGCTAATTAACAAGGGAATGGGGAGAAGGGTGTGTGTGTGTGTGTGTGTGTGTGTGTATTTACATATACATGAAGAAAATAAATATCTGCACTGTTAGGGGAGGGCATTACCAAATCCCCTTCATATGTCTCTATTAGACAGCACTGACATGTAGTCCCTATCATTAAGCAATAATAGTTTACTTTACAGCTCATGAACTGCAGTATCAACAAATTAAGCCCACTGATAGTGCTGGGTGCCAAGCGAAGCATTGTGGTGTGTGTGGGGGTAGGAGTGGGGGGGGGGGGAATGCACGGCTTTATTATGTCTGTCACATTAAACGATATTGCAACCACACTCGGAGTGATGAAGACCACTTCTAAAGTCATTTAAAAGTCAAATCATCACTGTCTGTGAATTCCAATGATGTATAATAGAAAGAGCAAGCCGCAGGCTTGAGAAGAGGGTGAGGGAGAAAGAGGAGAGAGTCGGGGCAGTGTGGGAGTCAGGAGTCAGGAAGCGGCCGCCCTCTCAGCGGACAGAAAGGTGATAGATAAAAATGATGAGGATAGAGCTGCTGCGAGGCTCAGGGGAGAAGAGTGCAAATGTAAGGCTGTACTTTGTGTGGGGCACAGACTTTTTTGCAGGCTCTGACATATATACACACAAATATATATGTGTGTGTGTGTTTATGTGTGTGTATTTATATATGGTGTTTTTTCACAGGTGGATGAGACAGAGGCCATGGATTTGAAGGTGGAAGACTCCCAAGTGTGGGTTCCTGCTGAGGAGCCCATCGTTAACCCGGCCTTCCTCTTTGGCTCCAAGATCTGGGAGATTTGCCAAGAGCTGCCCATCCATTGGATCCATCCTTCCCCTCTGAGCGGTGAGAGCAGGGGGCATCTCTGCCTCTAAATGCAAAATATTAACCGCTCTCGCCGGAGGGCATCCCCACAGGCCATGTGCAGGTCCATAGGGAACGCATGTTTTCCCAACCACATGCACATCCAGCCTGGGCTACGCCCTGTGTTTGGAAAGTTGAGACTGGTGGTCAGTGGTGGTTGAAGCATTCAGGTGCTTTCTTAAGTCTTAAGTGTAAATAACATAGTGAAAAATACTTTGTCACTTGTGTAGGAAAAGTGTGTAGCATTTAAGGATCTGCTTTTGTTACCGTAGAATGAGCCATTTAAATCAACATACAGAGCGGGTCCTCTTCAAAGCCCACCATGTTGCTACAGTAGCCCAGAGTGGACGGGCCAAACACTGGCTCTAGATACGCCCCTTTTGCATTATCGCTTTGGCCACCGTAGTTCTCCGGCACACTTGGCATGCGGGAGTTTGAGTTCCGCAACCTCACCACTGAATCCGACCAAAAGTAGAGAAAAGTGCATTTAGCTAATAACACAGAAGTATCGGAACTAAAACAATACGTTCTGCAGAACAAGGGCTTGCAGGCTCTTTAATGTACACAATATCAACATGTAAACAGACATGTTAACATTGTGGAGATGAAGCTGATTTTAACTCATGTCATAGTATAATCTGTTTTGCAAGTATACAGCATATATATATATATATATATATATATATATATATATATATATACATATAGCAAATAAATGTTTCTGATTCGGATTCTGATACATTTCCGAAAAGTTTTTTTCTTCAAATAAGTCAAACCTTCCAGCGTAGCTGGATTATTTCCACCTGAGAAAACAACTTTTTAGAAGTTGTTCGGAACTATAGACCCACGCGCACAAAGAAGAGAAGGCATCAGAATGATTTCAATAATTTATTGTGAAAATGTATAACTGGTTGAGAGTACAAATGCAAGCAGGTTACAGTCGTCAAGTATCGTAGCAGGTAAAGAACAAGAAATCTCCAAAGCCAACACAAAGCACTCGAACGTCAAAAGCTGGAAAACTAAACATCTTGAAGGTATGAAGAACAATGGCAAACCTTAAAGGGACAAAAGAACTGGGCTGCTATATGTAGTGACTGACTGAAGAGAGAACAGGTGAGCAGGAGGTGAGGGGAGTGCAGGACTATCGAGGGACAAGTGCAACTAATGAGGGAGAGGCAGACAATCAAAACTGGCGGGGAAATCAACCAAAAAAAAGGGGTTAAAAATTTATTGAAATAGAAGTATAAAGTAGCAACAAATTAATTTAACATAAGTAAACATACTTAGTCGCATTCAATCATCGATGTTCATCTGCACATTTTCCTGTGTGCGAGTATCACAAAAGCAACAACAGCATTGTTTGACAAAAGCATGAAAAAGCTTGGAATGAATTCCAGTTGATTTTTTTCCATAATGTCAAGCTACGGGGAAAATACAGTGTGTGAGCTTTACTTCAGACGAGCACATAAACATCTCCTCTCTTTGCTGCGCTCTCAGATGCTGAAGTGGGAAATGTGGACGCGCCCGACGCCGAGGTCACAGGTCAGCGTTTCGCCCGCGACATCCTGGACCACCCTCCTGTAAATGACTACGTAAGTGGCTGCACCGCGTCAACCAGGGACCACACCGCGAGATAAGGCAGTCACTTCAATCAGCTCCGGCTGCCGCGACTCTTTCTGCATATAAATCGCTCACTAATTGATGTTAAAACTGACTTTGAGCACCAGAGGGCAGAGCAATTGCTCTATATATCTGTTTAAGTAAGGCCAGTTCATTGAAGACTCCCTTAATGTCTCTCCATTAATTGAGAGGAATATCCAGCCTTTCAAAGGCAGAAACGTTTGCCTTACAGCGCCCGTTGCTTCCTCCTCTCACTTCCTCTTTTCCAAGGCACTACAAAGCAGCACTCTCAAGGTCACTCATAGCTTCACAGATAACTTACATTTATTCATCATAGTTTAATTATCAAAGTGTATCAATTGACTGGAATGGCCAAATTGCATATGTTTATGGGCTGCATGTAAACTGCTCAATACTGTTCAGTTCATCGTGCCTGGCTCTGAGGGGAAATCAAATAAAGCAGTATATTACAAAGACGTTGTGACCTCTTGCTGTCCCCCAGAAAATAGCAGTTGCACAGTAAAGATAACAGGTGCACATATATCCGGCTCACACATTCAGCGCTTAATGGTGAATAGCCACTGAAGATAAATTCGAGGATAATGAGTCGGATTCTGTCTCCTGCTCAGAGCTGTGAGAGATGGTGAGAGACAGGCAGAGGAATGAGACATCCTATAATGTTGACATTTATCAGGAACGTCGCCCAGAAACACTCAACTCCTCAATACCCCCCACACACACCCCTCACCCACCCCCCCCCCCCAGCCTCCTGTATCTTCTCCCTCATCGTCTTCGGCAGGAGAAGCAGTGCTATGCAATTAAAACATACCAGGAGATGAAAAACTTCACTCTCCTTTTGAAACATTCTGGCACTATCAGCGGAGTAATGTATACCACTGCGCTCCATTCCAGCAGCACATGCAGGCTCTGTTTGTGGGTCTGGTGATAACAAAGGTCTTTGTGGACAAGCAAAGGGCAGACAGCAGCCTGTAATTGGGAGACTGAACTCTCGCTCATTCCAGTGGGATCCGATGTGTCAGCCAAACGTTTTATTTTTCTCCGTCCAGAACGCATGTAAATGTGCAGTCAGAAAACAACCAAGCACACCCCCACATGGGCTGCTGCTCACATACATCCTTTCATCGATCATACTCGCACACGCAGACACATAATAACATGCATTTACTTCATCTGCATTTCGTAAGTCTGCATTTCGTAAGTCTGCATTTCGTAAGTCTGTATTTCAGGCAGAGCGTCTCCCCACAGTTCACCTTTGTGTATCGGAATAATCGTTTTGAGTCCTTATGACCGACGATGGCAGATATATGAAACTGCCGCCATGTCAGAGTGTGTTGTGTATCAGAGTGGGCCCTGCGCATTTCAAACAACAACAAATAACGACTATCTGACAAGGGAAGGCTGACTGGACACTACCACTGCCCTTGACCCCTAAAGGGGCTTCCAATATGAATTGACCTCAAACACATACACATGTAAACATGCGTGGTGTGTGTGCGTGTGTGCGTGGGTCAGGCTACATGGCCTAAGTTAAATCCGCGAATGCAGGACCTGTTTGTGCCTCCGGAGAAATCCTTACACTGAAGCTAAAGCCCATTATCAGTCTGGGTCAGTGTTTATTCCAGTGTACTATCTCTGTATTCAATTACATCCAATTTGATTGTCATTCCACCTCACTGTCGAGCACACTGAGATGAGAATCGGAGATCAGGGACAAGCGCTGAGGCGTTTTTATATGTTGTGACTGTCCTGTGCCTCGACATTAAAACCCCTTTTGGAATACAAAGCAGGGTGTGAAACAGAAATGTTATCTCTGCTGTTTTGATCCCGGAATGAATGAGAGGAGCTCTGCTATGAGATTTAATACCGCACGTGCTTCAAGCTCATGAAGAGCGGTGAAATAGCACCAACAAGTGTGGAGATTAGGGGAGCCGTGCTTTGATTCATTACATCTTATTGAATGACTGACGCAGTTTTCTACCCTGCAGACTCATTCATATCCAGTGTATGTGTGTGTGTGTGTGTGTGTGTGTGTGTGTGTGTGTGTGTGTGTGTGTGTACACCAGAGTGTGTGATGAAATCAGATGCAGCAAGGGGGTAATGGCTTTTACTCTTCATTAATGCTGCTTGTTTTTGAGTGACTGCCTCAGATTTCCCAAGGTGAACCATTCTTATCACCGCAGCATCCCGCGAGAGACAGCAACTCAAAGCCAGAGTGATTAATATGTACCCTCCGTTTTAAAAGGATAGCTCTGATTAATTGTCTTTAAGGTACAATGCTGCCTATTGGCTGTTTGTTTTGATAATTGCCGCATCATTTGAATAATATATTTTCCTCATCTTCTTCGTGGAGCTCCAGATTTTCACAAAATCCCAGTTTTGGCTGCGCAGAGCAGATACGATTATCATTGGTCCATTGACAGCTTTCGTGTTGTTTCCATAACAGATTGTTGCCTGGAAGCCGATGACCCGAAAGTTGACTGAAACAATAAATCATTAAAAAGCTTTTGTCATCGTAATAAATCAAACCCAGCTATCCTAGACGTCATCTGAAGCACCCTTCTATGCAATTTAAGTATCTCTCACGAGTGGAGCAGGCTGTACTTTTTTGTGAATCATGCTTATGGTGAATTTCTATCCTTAAAAAGTATTGACGCAAGAAAACTCTGAATTCCCAGACTTAATGTCGCAGGGGACTGAAGGGAAATGTGCTCCTGCGGGTCCCGTCCTCTTAAACCAATTCCCAAATTCCCACACATGTTCTGTTCCCAACAGTGGAAGTGTTTTGTTCTGCCCCGCTGCATCTAGCTGAGTCACTGGAAGCGCTTGCGAGGAATTATGCCAGTTTGTCCCGAATGTTAAGTCATCGACTCCTGGATCGGAGCAGTTTAACGAGACAGCGCCGGATTGTCTCCTAGGATTCATTTACTAAAAGAGATTGAAATGTGGTCAAATGCGTACTGAGGGCAGTCGCTGCCTCCACTTGCACGGTGAGTTAAGTGGCACTTCTCCGAACCCCATTTGGAGTTGCTCTTGATCAAAGGCATGGCACTCAGCCCCCCACGAGTCTACGGGGGCATGAACCAAACGGCACAATGAAAAAGTCCAAGGGCCATTAATTCTACCCAATTTACCTTTCGTTTGGGTTTCATTTGGCCCCTCTATAAATTCAGAGGCAGCCAGCAAGAGCAAATGAAAGAATCCTTGTTAGGCGATCATTACTCTGCTAATTGCTTTAGGAATGTGCCATGCACTTAAAGTCAAGGTCAGTGGGAGGGCGCCAAGACGTGGGGAGCTGTAATTTGAATGCTCTATTGGAGGAGGGGCTGCCATTTCGGTGCAGAGAGTGGGCTCCGGTCGAGGGAGTTAAGAGGTCAGAGATGAAAGAAAAAGTGTAATTATGCTGGTAACTACAGACGTTAGAGTCCCTTTGATTGAAGGTAGCGCCGGTAGAGAGGCCGTCAATGCCGGATTCAGAGATGGGGCGTTGTGAAGTCGTGCTACCTCCCGGTATAATAGAAAGGTCAAGGGTGTTATATCATGTTTTATGATCCTGCAGCTTAATCAAGCCTGTTCCCTCTTCCCGCTATCTTGATCTCTTTGTGACAGTCATCAAGCATGGCACAACTTTGGATTTGTACAGACATCAATTCTGATCTTTTCACACTTGTTTGGTTTTTACACATATTCGACTGACCTACAAGGAAAGCCGGCTCATCGATCTTCTTTTTCTTCTTTGGTAGGGTTCACGGCAGCCATTATCCGTTATGTTGCATTGCTGCCACGCCTGCTTCTTCTTCTTCTCCTACTTCTTCTTCTTTTTCTTCTTCTTTTTCTTTTCCTTTTTCTTTTTCTTCTTCTTCTATTTCTTTGTCTTCTTCGTCCTCTTCCTGCTTAACCCCGGGAGGACTGCCATTTGTCTTGCGTGTGATCGTAACCCTAACCCACTGCTGTGTTCTCTGCAGAGGGAGGTTGGGATTGAGCTGGATAACCGTCTGGATGACAACGGCTACTGCTGCCAGCACTGTCGCCGTGGTTACCGCTTCTGTCGCCGCTACTACGAGCCCCTGGGAGGCTTCAACCCGTGGCCTTACTACTACCAAGGAGGACGGGTCATATGTCAGATTGTCATGCCTTGCAACTGGTGGATCGCCCGCATGATGGGGAGGATCTGAGGAGGGCGCGGTGGTCTGTGTCCGTATGGGATTTAAACTGTTTATGACGTTATAGGTGCAAATTCTGCTTTTATCTCCCAGACCACTTAAGAGACCAAAGCAGTCCATTGCACACAATTATTATCCAATCTGTATGTTGACCCACTTAGTATTAGTCTGTTGAAGCGTTCTTAAAAAGCATTGCTTGTTTACTGCTCAAACATACAATTAGAACATGATTCATATTCAGACTAAGACAAATTGAGGGAAACAAACAAACCTAAAGTAGATATAACAGAACTAGAGGAAGCTTTTGTTCCTGGCTTTATAGATAGGAATTCTTTAATCTTTTTTTTAAGATCATGTTAAACTAAGGAGGTACAGTATAATTGAAGATGCACAAACGTCAGCTGTCTTTTGTGATGTTGTTCCTGTTGTCTCATGCTCCATTGTTTTCCATCGTGTTGCAATCCACAAAATGCTTAAAATAGTGCTTCTGTTAAAACAGTTTCTTCTTTGCTGAGGCGATTTTAATCTGCAACACCACATCTCAATCTGTCGAGCTGAAATAAATCTCATCTGCGAGTATCAAGCGAGATATACATTTGCTATTGATGTTCTGTCATCAGAATAACAAGGTGCATAAATGCCCAAGAGTATTCAAGCACAGTGAGCTATTCAAAAGTTGAACAGAGAGACGGAAAATGGAGCACTCATGTTGTCATAGTTTGCTTTGAAGCCTTCTGTAGGTTTCAGTCTCTCGACTTCTTTTCCAATTAAAATTTAAATGTATGAAAAATCGGAGTTTTCCTATTATATGAAACAATATGAAACATGACAATGCTGAAGAAATGTGTTTTTTAATCTGACTCATGCAATGCATATAACAGGCAGACCTTCTCTCTTCTCCATTAGTCCCATCGCTCATTTGCAAAATGATTTACTGTCAGAAATACGAGCCGTGCATGCTTTTATTGTTTCTTTCATCACCTTTGTCGCTCTTGTGTATCTGATGCATAATAATGCATTGTTATATATAAAAGCACCTATCCTGCTAAGTAAAGCTGGATGCTGACTCATCTTGGCTCAGTGTGATAATAATGTCAGTGATATCAATAATATTTGGCAGCAAAAAGGAATTTTGTAAAAAAGAGGGCGAAACATATTACTGTATATAAATGTTTTATGGATCTGCTCATAAATGGAGTTCAGACTGAAACCGTATTGTTATTTTTAAATCAATAATGTCAATCGCTTAAAGCAACGTGTCAAGTTGAAATTTGTAGCATGAGTTAACAAATGTAATAATTGCAAACATACATCAAATAAACTGACAAGTGTACAGCAGCGGCCCTCGAGGCATTTATGAAAAGTTCATAAAATCAGTGTTTGTATTATTCATTTCTTACTAAGTCCCCGTTATCACAACAAATAGTCGAGTGTAAAACGAACGCATACAGCGTGTTCGTTGTTGCTGCTGCTGCTGCTGTTGGAGAGCTTCTGCTTTCATAATATTGGGAAAGAGTGTAAAGTGTTATTTTTTGTAAGATGCTGTTAGTTGTCTATCTGCCAAGGTCTCTGAGGACTTCGAGGACTCTTTTGTGAAGTCATGAGAGTAAATCGCCATGGAAGCCCTGCGAGTCAATCTGAAAAGGACGGCTCCCCCTGACTGGAGAGGATGATACTGATATTAAAGCTCCTCGTGCCTGATGGGACAAAAGTCCAATATTAACCATGAAAGTCAAACGTCTCACAATTAAAAATCACGGATGAGGCTCAGAGAAGACACTGAATGGTGGCGACACTGCAGTTGCACTTGTATGCGAGTAAAAAGTAGATCCCGGTCCAGTTGCATGCTAAAATGTGGATCCACGTCTTGGTATGCGATACACAAATCTCAAGAGGTCATTGAAAGCATCTTGAGGAAACCAGTTGATATGTTATATACAGCAACACATCTACAGCTTTTGAAGCAGGTTTGCATTCAGTGTTCATGGTTTCCTTTTCAAATAAAATGTGAACAATATGAGTACATTTTAATGGGTTTAGTTGCTTCGATTGCTTTTTTTCAGCTTGAAAGAGGATGTTTTTCCCCTGAAAATGCAAACACTTCAACTACTCCAAATCAAATGATCTTTTATTATTAGCAGAGGGATTTTTAGTACCCTTTCATCGATCTCAATGATCGCTAATTTTCATTCCTATACTGTTTTTGATGCAGCTCAAAACTGTCTGCGTTGGGGAATATCTGTGCGTCTATGACAGTGAACACCGTGCCTGGAGACCAGAATGAAAGACTATATCTTTTAAAAAGAAGCCATGCACAATTTTTCTCATGCATTTTATACACTGTCGAGGAATACCCCCCTCGAGCACTTGTTTATCGCCGTTTTGATGGGGAGAGGAAACAAGATTGACTCCTCTGCAGGAAGAACAGAGATACCAGGTTGGCCCAGTTCAAAGGATTTTTTACTAACTGGCCTGAGGATTGGCCGCTATCATTAAGTGAATTCATTCCTTTTGTTACTTATCAAAAATGCAGTGAAACTTCACTCATAGCTGCTTATTTTCATTTCAAAATAATCTCTCGTTCATTTAGATCAATGAGTTGCTATTCCGGGGCGGATGAGAGTGAAAACCAATGTATGAGGAGTGTCTGTATTTAGATTAGTAACCTGAAGGAATAGCTCCCTACATCCAGACTGAGGCTCAGGCTTTGCTGAGGACACGTGTATGACCAGTGCCACCTTGTGGAGAGAGAAGTGTACTGAAGCAATATCAAACCAGCCGCTGGTTTACTGCTTTACATTTTAAAACCATGCTCCACCTGCTGTCCTCAAATACATTTACTCTTCTCTTACAAACCCCTCAAATTTGTGAAGTGGTCTATTCAAATCTAACCTTGGCTGCAAATTAACAGGCTGCATTAAGCGTCTTTGAGTACTTCGAAAAGCGCTATAAAAATGTAATGCATTATTATTAGTAGTAGTAGTATTAATATTATATGACTGCAATGGCCATGAGACTGCAGCCATCATCTCATTTTCTCTGTAATGCTGCAGTCAGTCTGGTGACCTGATGGTTAAATAAGCTCTCCCTCCTACTGTTGCTGCTCCAGGCTGGAGGCACAATAATGTCAGCCGTCATCCTTCAACTGCTCCCACTGTGAGAGGCAGCATGGCACAGCAGTAAACACTCGCGGTGTGTCAGTGGCTGCAGGCGACACAGAAATAGTCCTCCCTCTCTCCCAGGGCTGTCGGGTATCGCTCCATCTTCAGGGTCTCTGACATACTCACCAAAAAGGTATGGCACAGATGCAACGGCTGCATTCATTCAATATTTCAGTAATCCATAACAACCCCCGCTTACCATGTGGCAGCCGATCGATGTACCGCCTGTTTAGATGTAATGGAGGGTTATTGGTTGCTTTCATCAGACTCATTTCTAACTACAAACTACATCCCCACCTGCATAAGGCTCAGGAAGATGTTTGCTGGAGAGAAGAAGGTTTTAGTGAAGGCTGAGTCTGAACTTCTGGCTGTGAGTGGGAATGTGTACGTGTGTCTTTGTTAACCCTATGGCAAGATTGGATTGTGTGGTAGGCTACACAGCTGCACGTGGGTGTAGAGCTAGGCACAGTAGGCAAGCCCTGCTGCCAAACAGCTTCCTCAACACCGCCACCCACCCTCTCCTCCCCGACCCTGAACACACACACACACATTCAATCCAAGCCAACGCACCCACCATACACACACACACCTACACACACACACACAAACACACGCCACATCAACATAACACATGCTCTAACCGAATCAATCAATCCAAGTCAGTGTAACCCCTCCACTCGCCAACCACAGACACACACACACACACACACACACACACACACAAACACTCTCTCTTCACTCTACAAGCTGTGGTGACAGACTCGGCTGTCTTCAGCTCTGGGCATGTCAAATGCTAATGTATTCATCCACCCACAGCAACTGGAGAGGCAGTGCTCTTAAGTACAGTCCAATCAGTCTCTGGCCTGCTAATGGCTCCAATCCAGTTCCCCACAGTAGCTTTTTATTTCTCTTCAAATGCCATGTGGTTGAATGTCCCTCAAAGCTGCAGCAGCCCAACAATGCCATTTTGAGGCAGAAATGCTTTATTTCTATGATCTTCACAATAACAAATAATTGACATAGTAACTAACCCCCTTGCAAGTTATTTGTTTCCACGTTTAATTTCGTTTTCTGTTTAATTTCTAAAAAATGTAACTACTCATGTGACATTTTATCTGGGCCTCGCATGATCTTTGCCTCCAACAAAAACCCAAAAAATAAAGACGATATTCAGTGATGAAGATTTTAATTAGTACATTGACTTTTTCTTAAAAATCTACTCTATATTCAGCACAACTGAGGCAACTGACAACCCCAAGACAATATAAGCAACAAAACATAAGCAGTGGACATACCTCAACATCTCAAAGACAACAGTGCTTTTTGGAAAAGGCAGGGCAGATACGGAAATATATACACAACGGAAAAAAAATACGCAGCAAATCCCCATTCAAAAGACAGATTTCTATGCAAATGTAACCCAGTGTAATTATTGATTGTCAAGAATTTGCATGTACTCAAACAATAAGTATACATTCAGAGTGTCTTTGCAGACCCAGAGCCCTTTGGCTGATGTGGGGTTGTAAAGCAGCGTTTAACTCCTGTCCTGAGGTGCCAGTGCGGATGGAGGTCAGCATGTCTAAATGTCCTCACTCTGCAGCTGCAGTCCGGGCGGAAAACACAACCAATTTAGCTGCGATACCACTCAGGATCAATATGGCTTCATCCCCGGCAGGACCAGGGGGCCATTCGGATGGCTGGCCTGAGAGGTCCTTTACAAAGTGGGACAGCAAATAAAGAAAGGCCCAGACTGGACTGACCCAAGAGCAGGAGAAAAAGAAGAAGTGAAGAGGAGAGGGAGGAAAGGAGAAGAGAATAAAGCAGAGGAGCTTTTAAACAGAACTGGTATGTCTTTGTAACAAATCATTATAAAAACAATGATGTCAAAGACATACTGATTGATACATCTGATGCTTTATGCAGTACACAGAACATAACCTTTACGAATGCGTCGCCCCTTCTGCTCAACTGTTGACAAAGGTAAAGAGGTATGTCTGCTGAAAAGAAAGAACCAAAGCACATTCAGTACAAGTTTAAATCAGACACACAACAGAGGAGATCTACAATAAGAGAATATAACAGGGGAATAATGATGCTGCACTGAGCACTCGAGTCCAAAACTCAAGAAAAATACCAAAGCTGATTATATGGAAAGCTATACAAATAAAAAATGTGTCTTAAAAAAATACCAAATAAGCTTCCTGGTATTAACGTTCATATTCTTTATATTTTCCCTCATGTTTACACATGTAAATAGACAAATGTGCCTTTTTTATACAGAATTTAGAAATTCACAAAATAAATAAATTCACTATGGCCATAAAATTGAATCTCAATTGTATATTATATGTATATATATATATATAGATCCATATATATTCCATTTTATAGAAACAGGATATAAATCTTGGAGCCCCTGAAGTTAAGGCTGATAAAATCTGTTTAATCCCGCATATTCATTCTCTCCTTTTGTGCAACACTATGTTCCTGTGCCTCCAGTCTGCAGCTCTATACAAACAGTTGTGATGTCGGACTGTCCTTGGTGGACAGAAAAAATGCCCATTTCCATAGTAGCACAGTGTTTTAAGGCCAGAAGTAATAGAGGCTGACTGCATACCGTTTTTGTTTATATGAAAATAAATGAGTAATGTTCTTTCAAGTCTGGAAAATCCGTTTAGTCCGTTTTTCATCTGTTTCCCCCAGACGTTTCCAGAGTCTTGAGCTGTTTGAACTTCCTGTAAGGCACTCTTCAATTAAACTCTGAGATGCGTTTTTCTTTTCCTCCAACGGATTGGACACCATGACACTGTATCCAAACTTGTATACAGTAAATTATTTTTAAAAACACACATGTCCTTTGCACGTTCTCAGAAGTCTGATTTCATTGCACCATTTGGCATTCAGTCCCCAGTTTTGGTTTGTTGCGTTCTCCTCGTTAAACATAAAAGTCTGATTAGATGTAAAGTAAGAACATGATTAACTGGCACATTTGGTGGACAGAGATCCCTGGTCTATCCAATGGCTGTTCTCCTAGAGGGGTGTGTGTGCGTGTGTGATTCTGTGTATATGTAAATGTATGAGTGTTGGGGTTAATGTCTACGGAAAAGAATCCTAGATCTGAAAACTGACTTCTTCGAAAAACTAGACACTACTCCCTTGATTTTAAAAATTAGGCACATGGTCACACAATATGTGAGTAAACAATAAATCCTGAGGCTGAACAGACCAACCTTTGAGAGCAACATTCTGTGAGATCCCTCGCTCTGATCTTTGATCAGATCACTGCGGTACGGAAAGAAAACATTAAGTCTGTGGTCAAAATGGATTAAATTGTTGTTTTTTGTTCGGCTTGTGTCCTTCAGCCTTAGGCCTCTGCTGGCTCTGTCTTTATCTGGATAAAGTTTGCAGGCAATTGGACAGACAGTGGCAGCTCCTGCATGCATTTGATTCCCTGCTCAGGCTGCAGGGACATCTCCCCACGCACTTCCAGCTCCTCTACAGGGGTCAGACCCTCACTGGGGCTGCTGCCCTGGGAGAAATGTCCATTAATTAGAGTTTCACTCATTGCTTCATAGCCCTGACTTTGACTGGTATCAATGATCACAGTCCTATACTGCAGCTCTGCTTCCCCTATCTCAATCTCTTCTTTCTCAAACGTATTTGCGGCCAGTGATGGATCACCGTTCACCATCGACTGGAAATAGCTGGGGTCCAGCATCTCCTCTTTGACCTGCAGACAAAAGTCGCTGGACTTGAGCACCGTGGCAATTACGGTGCCGGGCTGCTGTGCCACCATGGTCTGCCCACTGGTTGTGTTGATAGTGACCAGGCGAGGGAAACTGCTGAAGTTGGAAGTGGTGGAACTAAGGACTCCTGCAGGGGAGGTGCAACAGGAAGTGGTGGATGAGCCAAGACTGGTGAGCAGGAGGTGCTGAGGGAGGCCATCCTGCAGGTTGTTGGCTCCACCCGCTAGTGGGGCCGTCTGGATGGTGAGTACATCTTTACCACCTGCAGTGGTCGAGGGCATGGTGTGGAGAATAACCCGAGGGGGGGAGGAGTGGCAGGAGTCCCCATTGGCCAAAATAGTGGTGAGAGGAATAGACTGGAGAGAGCTGGGAGAAGTCAGGACCATAGGAACTGATGAAGGAGCAGTCATGGCCCTGAAAAGACAAAATTATCTCAATAAGCACTCCTGTTTTTACATCTTCTCTGCCAGAGATGCTGTAATTGAATATTCAGTTCATATCTTTGCAAATATAGACACAGATTTTTTTTTTTAAAGGAACACTATTGAGAGAGTTATCCAGTGCACGGCTCTGATCCTGAACAGCAGAACTAATGCCTTATAAATATATAACAAACAGCATTGTCAGCTGAACTGCAGAAGTGACTATCCTCCCTGATTCGTAACTTCAGAAAATGTTTAACAGCTTCAAAAGCGAGATGACTCATACAACATTGTGTATACAGCCAGGATACTAGAAAAACACATACAAATCAACACCTTTCTGATATCAACAACAAATTACTTGCAGGGCTTCAGGTTTACATATATATATACACACCCACACACACCCACACACATCAAATGTGTAAGCAAACACTGTATCTACATTTCTGAAAGGCTGAAGGTTTCAAACTGAAATTGAATTCCTTTTGTTGTCACAAATAAAGGGCCGACATTTGGTGAGTCAGTCACAGGATGTGAATTTCATGGACAAGTAGTTGTGTGCATGTGTATGAGCACTGTATTCAAGTAATTTTGTGTGTGCCAGGGGTTCTTAAATATGTGAATTTCCAAACCACCAAATAGATGAGTGTTACACCTCACACTTAAAAGACTTTTTGCCATCAAAGCAATTTGTTGGGTTTGGAATAGCTCCCGTCTCAAAACACTGATTGTGATGTTTGACGGAGACAAAAATCTAATAACGACATTTCAACTGATGTACATTTTTCTAAACATAAATACATTGATGGATCATCCCTTACAGAAATAGTTTGATGGTTTGGGAGCAAATTTGCTAAAAAGCTTATTTGTCGAAAGTTAGATGAGAAGTTTGTTCCCACTCTCATCATGTCTGCTTGTTTAGTGCCGGGTAGCTGATCTAAGCATAAAGATGAGAAACAGGACAAACTAGGTTTACTGAAATCTGCCGAGTAACACCTCCAAAGCTCACTAATCAACGTGTTACATAGTGTGTGTTTAACATGTATCAGGTTACAGATACAAGTTATACAAAGTTATGTGTTGGAACTATTCTGTGAGTGGGAACAGTGACTTCCTTGAGTCCGTTTGTCGCTATGAGGTCGGCGGTCTCCTACCTCAGAGCTTGGTCGTGGACTGTCGACCCTTGGTTGGCCTGCAACATGTGGACAGAGTGAAGGAGCTGCTCAGTCTGTTCACTGGCTTCCTGGTACAGATATTCATCACTAGGCTCCTTCTTCATGGTCTTCACAGAGACTTGATGATGACCATGAGCCCTCCCGTGCCCTTTGGACCCTCCACGGACCACGGGCCGCCCATTGGTAGGTCTGTGATTCCCGTAGCCGACGTTAGCATCAGGACCGCCGTCTTCGTCCTCGATAACCACCAGATCTGTTGGCATCTCCTTAAACTGATAGACAAGCCTCTGCCCTTCCACTTTGGCTAGGATGCCTCTCTGATAGTAGTACCTGGAAGATAAAGTAGATAAGGAGCATTCTAGTGAGCCATCATGAACATATCTGTGTCAGAGCTCAATGTGCACGATGACAAAACTTCAGGTTTAGCTCGGTGCCCATTTGTAAGTTCCCCTTACCTGAGAGCTCTCCCCATAGTCTCATAGTTCATGTCAGGCTTGTTCTTGTGTTTGCCCCACAGCTTTGAAACAGCCTTTGAGTCCACCAGCTTAAAGATGCCTTTCTCTCGCTGTGTCCACTTGATGTATTTGGGACAAGTGTTCTTATCTTGCAGGAGAGCCAGAAGGAATTCCCACAGGTAGATTGTGTTGCCTGCAAATTGGAGGGAGAGGGGGCTAAATTATTATTATTTTCAACCTTTTAAGCACATCAGACATTCATGGTGGGGTCTGAAAGCTGTGCTATAGACATCCATAATGCATTTAGTAATTTAGAGTCATGCATAAAATTGTTATATGGCAGCAAAAAGGTTGCAGGAGAAACTACTCTTTCGTAATAACCAGCGTTGTGTCGGTTGTATGTGTGCACGTGTGCCTTGGAAGTGAATTAATTAGACCGAGTCTGGGAGTAGATTACTCTAATTTGTGAGATGCTTTGGCCAGAAGTGGTTAAAAACAGAAACGCTCCCAGTAGCCACTTGAATCCCAGACACCGTGACAGGGTGATGTATATGTGTGCAGCTGAACCCGCCGTGCCCAGCCCCCTCCTCTTGGTGTCACACTGTATGCTGCAATTAGGGTTCCCATCGAGCAGCACCAGTCTGCTACCATCGGGAGAGCACCAATGTGCCCCCCAGCCTGCAATCACTTCTGTTTCCCTGCGAAACACCCCTCATCCATTAACTCGCCCAGATTCAACCTAGCTGGACTGCAGGGGTTGAGGACTGCTGTTTGCACACTCCACAGGAGGAAACAGAGCGCACACAGGAGGAGGGGAGACCTTGATTTTTATTGGCTCATTACAGAGAAGCGGACAAGTTAGCGAGGCTTACCTTTGCCCTCCTTGCTCTTCTTCCTGAGCGGCAGGTTAGGGGTGGTGATAGGAGAGCAGGGACGCACCGCCCGCGGCTTCCGCACTGTGATTCAAATTGAGGGGTTGTGTGTTATGAGGTGAGAGGTCGCAGTGAAATCATCCAATTACCGACAACACTGAGTTTTACTACAAGAGATAATTCCTGTTGTAGAATAGAGAACTACAGTGTTACCTTTGGTTTTCTTTTGAGGTTTTAAGGGAAACTTTTGGGGTCTCTCATCCATTGATGAAGTGTCCTCGTCTTGGGACATGTCAAGGGCACCATTATCCATCTGGTCAGGCCTCAGGGGGGCGTAAGTCAAGTCTGACTCCAGCAGAGTGCCGTAGGTGTGAACTATACATCAACAAGAGATACAAAAACAAACAGACAAATCATGAATAGAACCTTTAGGACGTATCGCATGTTCAAAATATGATCAATGTTTGATCAAAGTTGAAATGTAGTATATGAAATACAACTTACTCATACGCTTCTCGTCTAAAATGTTGTTTGGAGACTCCATGTTAAGAAGAGCAGTTGCAGCTTCGTTCGTCTCCATGCTGTCGTCTCGGTCAGAGACTGTTGTTTCTGTCCAGCAGACAACAACAAACTCATCTTTATGAAATCCATGTGGGTCACTACTGTGTATATTGTATGTCTGAGTCTTAGTCTGATACAGCTGAATGGCTAGTTTGACTACCAGGCTCCTTTTGTATGTGATGTGTGATTGGTCAATAAGTTTAAATTGAACATCCTGGTCCATTTCACTTGTACACACAATATATTCGGGGGCGGCTGTAGCTCAGTGGGGTAAGGGGGTCGTCCTGCAACCCCAAGGTTGTCGGTTCGATCCCCGCTCTCCCCATTAGTTGCAAGTCGAAGTGTCCTTGAGCAAGGCACTGAACCCCCAGTTGCTTCCCGGGCGCATCACTGCAGCCCACTGCTCTTTAATAACTAAGGATGGGTTAAATGCAGAGAACTAATTTCCCCTTGGGGATTAATAAAGTATATATCTTATCTTATCTCTTATGTTGTTGTTGCTTTGTAAGTAAAGAATTAGGAAAGAAGGGGAAAAAAAGCTCTTAAACAGGTAGAGGCTAAAAAGAGGATGTCTTTCAAAATAATAAATTCTCTCACTATTAATTATTGGGAAAGTTGTTGTACTGTATGCTTGCATGTTGACAAACATACTTTTTTATATTCAGTTGACTACTGAGCATAGAATAAAGACTCTAGGTTATGTGAACGATTAAGTAAGAAGAATTCATTGGAAGTGTATAAATTGAACATAGTCTATATTTTCCTGCAGTGATTAGAATAAAATCAAATATTGCTTGTAAATGATGGATTTGTGAAGTAAAGCACTTCAGAAAGTAGATGCTGAGATTCACATTTGCTTTATTAAGAATTTAAAAATAATTAAATGTAGAGACCAAATGGGGAAGAAAGTAAAATACCTGAGAGGTCGACCCCTCCCACTAAGATGGAAGGCTCCTCCACGACATGGAGCGTGGTGTCCACCATGATGCCGTTGGTCACCTCGTCGGACTCCAAGCTTGAGTAGACCTGCAGCAGATCGGCTGCAGGCACCTGCTCAACAATAACAGCTGGGAACACTGACGGGTCATCCAGCTGAACAGAGAGAAGACACACACATGCAGAGAGCATCTATGAGACGTTGTAACACAGGGAGCCAGGGGACTGATGGTCGTTGCACAAATACCTAAATGCAATAAAAAAACACCATTAATTCCTCCACTACACATGATAAATGCAATATAAAAACTCCCAGATGACATCACATTAATGGTATAACCAGATTTGGTCCCTTATCTTTATTGCCTTGTAAAATATTGAATATTCAAACTCAATTTCAGCAGAAGCACGTAGCATGGAGGAGAGCTCATTTCTGTGGTGTTGCAGGGGTCCACAGGGACCCGCTGAAGAAGACAGGAACCAGCTGTTTGATTTGGCATACTTCTCCTGAGAAGTTAATCTTATGCTCAGAAATTATATAAACCCAATTGAATGTTAATGGATCAATCGTCAGTCGCAGGCGAGCACCCACTTCATCATGTCCTAAACGTGCTTTGGGAATTCAAACCTCGCCATCTCATTTCAGGCATGGCTCAGCCTGAAGCAGGAAGGAGCCGGGGGACGAGGCAAATTACTGGAGCTTGGGCCAAAACCCTTGAAACAACCGAGGAGCCCAACATACTTGAGAGTTCCTAAAACACAGATTGGGTCAAGAGGGCTTACTGGGCGCTCGGTTCGTGTCAATGGGGAGCGACATGGGGACTAATTGAGTCCTTTGAATGAGTCCATCATGTGGTGCTCTAAAACTGGGATGTTTTTCGAGTAGCCTTAAGTGACTGTGAGCTGTCCATTTGTTTAATTCAACGAGCATCAGAACAAATACATAAACAACATGAGAGGCGGTTCTGATTTAGAAAGCATCAGACTAAATTATAGCTTTCTACAGCATCCACATGGTTTTAGATTTAAATGAAAAGATCACCTCAGGTTCTTTGACGCAAAGAAAATCAGAGTCGCCACCAGCAGGTGGCAGCAGACTACATTTTAAAAATGTACTAAAATAATGACAGTTCCAAGAAGCTACTGTAATTTATTTGGCACTAAGGTGCATTATTTATGCAAACCACACTGAAACAGATACAAATTGTATTAAACGTTAATCCTAATAGATCTCTTTCAGCTCAGGAAGAGAAGATAATGAGAATCTTTTCCGAAGTTAAAAGATTCGTAAAATGGAGTCAAATATGTGTCCAAACAAAAGATGAATATATGCGTAACTGGACAAACACCTGGTGACAGCATGCCGTCTGAAGTCAGGGTGTAACTTACAAATGTCGCCCAATAATTAACCATCTGAATCAACGGGAACATTTGCACTGTTGTTTGTTCTAAGGGAGACATAACAAAACTCCTATATGTAAAACACTCAATCAAAAAGCAGTTATTAAAACATATACATGTGTGTAATATGGGGTATTTTAGATCAATTCTGAAAAAAAATTACGGTCTTGACCCAATTAGAGAGGTAACTGGATAGAGAAAAGGTGCAGAAGGAGGAACGTGAATAAAGGCTTTCTGTCTCTTTGCACAAGTGTCCATTGTTGGTTTGGACCTCTGGGGCATACCAGGTGTCTGGGCTTTGAGCCGGTGGGGGTGGGAAGAGCCGTCCATGGATATGCTCCCATTTCGGCTACACTTTAACCAGAAAACTAACAGATCAGCTCATTATTTGGACATGGTGTTAAGAGGTTGGGCCTCCGGGGTAGGACCAAGAGCAGCTAGCAGAGGATTGTTTGTTAGTAATTTGATACACTTTACATAATGTAGGTGACTGTGAGTCTAGAGCGAGATGGCTCCGCAAGACGTCTATCATAATTTTTAAGATCAACAACAAACAGCTAAAAAAACATCTCAGCAGCAAAACCTCACGGGGCTAATAAAAACCCAGAGTTTTGCTTTGACTACAGTCAATGTCTCACTGGCATGCACTGAATGTTTCCCATTAATCTGAGTCGGTGGTAGACATATTATCAGATAGCTAGACAGTGAGGCTACCATGTCTCCTCGCCTGGACTTAAATTACGTTTGCTGTCCTTGAGTGAAGTCAAGCATGTGTGTGAGTGTAGACAAAGGCATTTTGAGTATTAGTCTGCTGCCCTTCTGGAACAGCGCCCTCCTCCCTGTCAAACGCAGAAAGTCCCACACAGTTTGCTGACAGGGCATTAGACCTCAGTCTCTGCTTTTGTTTTGATGTGATCTGGGATCCGTTTCAGGGAGGAACACCAACAAATGTGTCATGTAAACCAAGTGTTGATTTGAAAAGCATGTTGCTATGTGAAGGATAATCGCTATGAAAGGTTTAAAATAGCGATAAGATAGGGCATTCAGGAGAATGTAACGCAGCCTGACCGGAAAAACATATAACACATCATAAAGGTTGTAACTGCTTCTTCCTCTTTGCTGACTTGAATCGTGTTTCTAGAAGGGAAACAGGAGAGATAAGAATCGGGCCAATTTGCATTTCTGAGTTCCCCATTCTGCCTTTGAAAGCAACAGCATCTGTGCGAGCTGTTCCCTTCGCGCCCCACTCTCTTCTGCTTTACCTGCCCAGCCACAATGAGTTCAACTGTCTGTACACTTTCAATATCCTCATTATTACGATATTTGAGAGTGCAGCAGCCTGTTGCATGAGATATACTACCACGTTGTTGTTTCTATAGCTTGAAAATGAAGACATCTTTAATTACTTTTTTATTTTTAATGTATGACTACCCTTTGTTGCGCCGGATGAGGTCACAAAGCTACGTATCATTCTTACATGATACACTTCAGGCAGCTACTTATTGACTTAAAATCCAATATAACATGGCTAATCATTACAGAATGAACTTTATTATTTCACTGAGCTCCAACAGCTTAGCCACTGCAGTTGTATGTTGTGTGTTGATCCTTTTTTGGGGGAGTATTTCCCGGACTTAGTAAATAGGGGCATAATGCTTACATAACAGGTCGAGTGGGTGCAGCATAGAACAAAACTGTAGCGCTGGAACAATGCTAGACATTTGAGTAGAATTATCCCATCCCTTCCAAGCTGCCTTGTAACTGGTCCGTCAGGTTAGGCCTGAACTGGTGCTATTCAGGGATCCAGTGACAACTTGTCACTCTAGATGCAGACACACAGATACCATTATAGATGAACACACATGCATCCACACTTACAATCAATCCTGCTCCACAGGATTCAGACACGATTGTGGGGATGAGATAACTGCAAACCTGACCGGGCAACGAAAAGACACATAGGCACAGGTTCAAATAGTATGCACACACAGCAACCTTTGTGCCACAAAAACATTGATGACCAAGCCCCACCCTTTTCCTCCCACGCACCCTAACCTCGCTGCAGGTTTTTCAATCTTTCCATTTCTGGGCTCCCACCAGCCCTCACTCCACTTCCCAGACCTCCTCCATCCTCCCCTCGGCCTACCCCTCGTTGCCCAACATGTTGTTGCAGTTAAAGATCACAGGCTCTGAGCCACAGACAGTCCTACCCTGGTGACCACGCTGTTTAGTTTTGCCTGTCCTACGAAAAATCATACTCTTATCAACAAGATCTTGTGGAAAAGATGGATGGTAAAACACTGGTCCAATGGTCTTTTGATTAAATAAAAAGCATAGTATCGCCCAGTTATGCATACAAGCAGCAAACAATTGGATTAAAAACGTTTTAAATGTGTTTTCTCCAGTGTGATACGCACCTGATTGATTTCGTCCATCCCGTTGCTGGCAAATTCAAACACCAGTTCACTGGGCTGTACTGCAGTCGTCATGTCCGGTTCAGAGGGCAGGGAGTAGCCTGAATGAACCTGGCTACGACCACTTTTGGCTCCAGAGAATCAGCTTCACCTCACAAAATGGCTTCCCTCTCGTCCTCCGGTTCTCTAATCTGGGCGGTTAGCGCTCCGAGAGAGAGACCACGAGTTTCAGAAGAGAGCTGCGGCCCAGGTGAGAGCAGCCTCGTCTCTCTCTGATACGGAGGCTGGGTCCCGCTGCGCCTGGAGCATCTACACCTGGCAGAGAGAGAGGGAAAGAGACAGGGAATAAGGTCAGGAGACATATTAGATCAGTTTAATTTTACTCAGAGGCGAGAGAGGAGCAGGTAAAGTCGTGCAGGAGGGCTTGTGCGAGAGCAGATTATAAAAAGTGCTTTCGAGGCTTAAAAATTCATCATTCAACTCATAACAGATGTACAAAGTTTCAGGCAGGACGAACTTATCTGCGCTATGTCTAGTTCTGAAAGTCTCAGCAGAGAAATCAGATCACTGCCTCACCGCCTGGTAAAACCTCTTATAAACTCACAAAGCAAGACGAGAGCAAGCAAAAAGGTCACCTGTGACTGCCCCCAAAAAATAGCTTGCAACAGCTTTCAGGCTTAATGTTTGTTATTGTATTCTGCAAACAGCTTGTACAGTTTATTTTACTCCTCTTAATTCAATTATCAGAGATGTGACACCAAGATATTTCAACGGTAAGCCTCATTAATTTCAGGCTCCGAGTTGGAACCACTATGGATGTTAAGAAAGGGATTTTTTAATATGCTAATGCTTACTATCAATTCATAGATCAATAAATTAATTTCTTGATTAATTGTTTGATCATATGTTGTATAAAAACATCAGAAAATAAGGAAGATTGATAGTCACAATATCCTAGAGAAGAAGGTGACATCTTCAAATAGCTTAGTTTGTCCGACCCACAATCCAAAGTCCAAAAATATGTACTATCATTTAAGACCAAGAAAAACAGAAAATCTTCAGATTTGAGAACGTGGAAGCATCAAACATTTGATCCTTCTGCATTAAAAATAGTGTTCATCTAAAACATCTACACGATAGAAAAAATCTGCCAAATGATTCATTTTCTGAGCTTCAAAACAAGCACAACAACACAAAGTATGAAGATCTCAACAACTCATTCCGATCTCATCCCGAAAGCCTCTCATTTTATCGCTGTGTCCGTCCGTGAAGTGAAGACAGCCAACGGCACTCCGCGTGATCATGAGACTCAGGGGGCTGATATTATGATCACATGAGAGGGTCTGAAGTGAACCCTCCCTCCACACAGAAACAGATGAGAGATGACTCGTCTGATGATGCTCTGGAAGCCTCTCTGTGCTGACCCTCTGGGAGTTACTGTGATCACAGGCAGCGGGGGAGGGGAACTCCTGGTCATGTTCCTTGTCAGTGTGTGTGTGTGCGTGTGTTTGTGTTTGTGTGTGTGTCTTTTGAGGTGTGTCCAAACATCCCAATACCTAAATCCAAGTTTCAGGGCTGAAGGCCGGGAGGGGCTAAAGAATAAACAGACACCCCAGGGCCACAAACCCCTCCCCCACACACCCTCCAACAGTAGAGAAGTAAGAGATGGCAGTGTTTAGTACACCCCCTCAAAACAATCACACACACACCATCCCTGCTTTTTCCACTGCTGCAGGGTGGAGCTCATTTGCTTTGAAATGCCTGTGTGACTGACGAAGTTGCATACCAGGCCCAATTGTATTTCGAAGTTTTGAAGGGGAGGGGGGAAGGGGGGGCAGTAAAAGGAGAGGAGGTGATAGAGGAGGACTGAACTTCTGTGCAGCTTGTGGAGCAAAGGGGCCAAACACATTTTACGATTTAGTTTATCTTCCTGCTAAGCATCCGTACAGAATAGTAATATGTGGCCGTGGTCCGGAAAGCATCGCTTCGGGAGCTAGAAGAGAGAGAGACGAGGAAACTAAAACTTTTTGAAGGCTAGAGTTTCATCCAGTCAGTCCCTCTTGCCCTCTCTGCCAGGCAGTGTCCATGCCCACCTCTGCCAAAGCTGGACGCTGCCGCCATCTGTCTGGAGCTCTTCAGTGCCCTGGACTTCTTGGCATGTTTGCGCCGGGAGAGTGTGACAAGCCATGACCAGACTCAAGCAAAAAAGAGAGGATGTATTGCATAAGGCTTCCAAATGGAGGAAGATGTATAAATAAAAGAGGGAAGAAACATTGGTGGACACCTGGTGACTGCAATTATAATTTCACATGGACCACACACATGTTTACAGCAACAGATGCCCTCATCTGCCCTCTGTGAAGACCAGAAATGGCCCTGCCCGGCCTCGTTGCCTCCTCCCACATCCGAGAAGATAGAACAACCACGGTCCTCTGAAACAGAACATCTTGGTTCCTCTTTTGTCGTTGTCACAGTTTTTCTTCTTCTTAATTTTATGGACGTTTAGGGAGTTGTTAGTTTGGCATTTTCATCTTATGAGCATGCGGGCTGAACTTGGGATAAAAATTATAAAGTTAATAACGGGTTATCAGATGACAGGAAACGAGAATCAAGATAGACGTACAATTTCCACTCCCCTTTCCCATGTTTTTTATCTTAGTGTCTAATTGTCTTTTTGCATCTCCGTATGCGTGTTGTCTGTTGTATTCATACTACAATGTATCAGACTGTGTCACTGTTGTACTGTATGTTCTATACCCCTCCTGTCAGTTCCTCATTGATCTCAATGGCCCAGTTAGCACATGCTAACAGCAGACAGGGATACAAGAGAGCCAGCCATTAGTCAGACGCAGCCTGCACATTATCCCTGAGCACATGACAACAGCTGCCTTGTCCCAGCACAGGGGCAGGGTTGTAAGTGAACTTACTACGTCATGAAGAGGAGAAGAGGAGGAGAACAGCGAAGGGAGGGATGTTATTCAATGCATACTCGTCCACAGAGCAAATAGATTGCATGTGACTCACTATGGGTGGGGCCTTCTTATGACAGACTTGAGTATATTAGTGTGGTTTCCAGGCGGGGCATCCTACCCGCATACAAATGTGATACCGTGGGGTCAAACATGTATATGCTTCATGTCATTCCTCCCTCTCACTAGCTCTCCTTAGAATTCCCAATGCTTTCTACAGGTAAAAACCTGGTTGACAACTATCTTAATAAACTGTTTCAAAAAAGCATTAATTGAATCTTGGCCACTTGGGAGCAGCTGAAGAAGCTGCATTCGCAATATTAGTGTATTACCACCTCATGAAGTGGTTATGGTGAACGTGTTAGCACACATCCAGTAGACATGGAGCAAAAGAAGCCTTGGTCTGAACTAATGTGTTTACTCGCTCATTTTAGCTCTGTTTTGGTCTCCACTCTCCACCAACCCCTTATGCCTAATTCACACTACATAACTTTAGCCCTGGGTTTTCACTCCCCCACAGTTGTTGGAGCTCCCAGAATAAAGCCCCCAGATCAAAAGGCAAATCTGATTTGGCTTGGTACTGAATAGGTCAAAGACACGGGTCAAGAGGCTGGTGCATCGCGGACCTATTCCAGATATTCCAGCATGCTTTATATCTGGATCTGTTGGGGAGTCTGCGGGGACTCTGAACATGTGCCGACCAAAACATCAACAAGTGTCACTTCTTGCCTTTGTTTTTGTGAAAGATCTTGTAGTGTGAAAACCACAACAACTTCATGTCTTAAGACCGTAGGATGCCTCTTGAGAACATTGCAGCAGTCTGATGGCTTACAAAGTCATGCAGTGTGAACTTTAAGGTGAAATCCTGTCTCTTTAGCTGCTAACTGCTGCGCTATCTTCTCCAGCTCTTTGCTCACTGAGTCTGTCATCCGTTTGTCGCTGTGCAGGTAGCACTCATTTGCTTGCTGAAAACAGCAGTCTGCAGGATATGAAAAAAACTCAAATGATAGCTAAAACAATGAGCTGTGTGCAAAGAAAACGCTCCAAACAGCTGAAGTGAACTGCAGAGTTGGTGATAAATCTCTCTAGTTGGGTCTCTTTCCCATCACACTTAGTCATTTGATATATTGTTAATACAAAAATACTGATAAGTTCAGCTTTGCAAAATGTGTTAAACTAATTGCATCGCTTGTGCAATGTAGGGATTTATGATATGTATACGAAACAAATAACACTACAACTGTTTTCATTATAATTAATCCAAATATAATGATTTTAATTAAATAATACAAAAAGATAATCACTGATATGAATAGTTGATAGTATGGCTCCATCATGGCTCTTCTCGGTGACCATGATGATGTATTTATATTTCGTCAATCTCCTCTCCTCCGTTTGTTATGTATGGCAGCATGGTGTGCAGAAGAGTGAGGAGTATGAAGCAAACACTGGCCTACACCCCCCTACAGCATGGTGACTGCCAGTCGCAATAACAACCAATTAGAGTCAGGATTCATGAACAAATGGAGCATTCCCAGAAGGCCCTACTTCCCCCTCCTTTAGGCTCTTCAGCTGAGCTCATTGTTGACCATGAAAGGAGGTAATTTAAGCCAATTGAATGACTATGCAATGACTCACTCTGCATGTGGTGAGTGCAAACATTGTGAGATGTGAGAACAGAACCAGGACAAACTTTACTTATCAGCCATTTTCAGCTCAAGTTACAAATATGCAGATTTGTTCAGGTGCTCAGCAGTGTACTGGGATTGGTGCGACGCGGTGGTGACAGGACTTAAAGATATCAGAGAGCAGAAGGTATTCACGGTATTTCCCACACAGGTGTATGAAAAACTGAAATTAGTCCTCTCTCCGCTCACTAAACACCCTTTGCTGACAGAAGCACTGATTTTGCCCATCATCATGCAGTGCTTTGAGACAGAAAAAAAGTCCTCCAAAGATTCAGTTTTCCAAACTCAGCTGTGCAGAGAAACAATGTTGTGTTAGATGTCAGAACATGAGTGGGCTTACCACGACCGTGTTATTGAATGGTTGTCAGCACAAACATGCTGTTTTTGCAGGATCCTGTGCTTTCCTGTACAGGAAATGACTCAGTGATATGAGGCTAGAGCTCATTCCTGGAGCCCTGTGATAGCCCATATGGGCATCAGGGGAGGTTTCTAGACAGCAGTTCCCTTTTGTACAGATGTCATTAAACCTAACACCAGTATATAGCAATAGCCTTTTAGCGCCAAGGAAAATGGCTCAAACACGACATTGCTCACTTTAGTGAAAGAAAAGAACAACAACGCATGTGTATTAATGTGTACTTCTTTTCAAGATAACAACAAACGTGTTGATGGAATGATATGTGGAGAAGGTCATAGTGCAGTGTAGGAAAAGTGTGTGCTAACTCAAGAAGTGTTGAGTAAGAAGACAGTAATTAAAGAGTTGCATCAATGGCAGACACTGCTGCTCCAGCACTATGTCAGAACCATAAAAGCAGTTTTGTGTACAGTATTTACTGTGCATTCTACATTTTACTAACCACCCAGCGTTGCACAATACAGCATGTCTCACCACGTTTGGAACACTATGTCGAGCTGAATAAAGGAGTGCTTTCACTGCAATCCGGAGGCCACGCCGTGCGTGTGGCGATAAAATGGCAGAGACGGGCACAGAGGCAGGCACAGACACTGGATCACAGCATGCAGCTGCAGAACACAAGATCAGAAAACACAAACGAGGAGGCACTGCGTCCGAGCCAGCGCTCGCTGTGTCTATCTTAAAGTAGTAGACATGTGGCTCTGCCGTGCCAGGGCCAAATGAAGACTGAGAGAAAAATGTCACCTCGGGCCCAGGCTTTCAGATGGAGAATGGAATTTAATCTCTTCTCCTGTGGACCTTGTACTTTTCCACTCAGACTAGAGGAAAAGTGCCCATGACATTTATTGGTGCCAACTAATACACAATTAGTTATCACGTTTGGCGATTTTTCGGAAAGATTAGATATTAGCTTTAGTAGAATAACATGGTTTCGAGAGCGGGAATAAAAGCTCAGTAATGTCCCTCAGTGAAACGTTTTCAAACAGCAGATTCCACTTTCTTGGGTCATTTTTCATTTAGAGATGTAAGAGAAATGTCACATGTGTTACAGGATGTTCTCTGTCATATATACACTACCGTTCAAAAGTTTGGGATCACCCAGACAATTTCGTGTTTTCCATGAAAACTCACACTTTTATTTATCAAATGAGTTGCAAAATGTATAGAAAATATAGTCAAGACATTGACAAGGTTAGAAATAATGATTTGTATTTGAAGTATTCATTTTTTTCTTCAAACTTTGCTTTCGTCAAAGAATGCTCCTTTTGCAGCAATTACAGCATTGCAGACCTTTGGCATTCTAGCTGTTAATTTGTTGAGGTAATCTGTTGAAATTTCACCCCACGCTTCCTGAAGCACCTGCCACAAGTTGGATTGGCTTGATGGGCACTTCTTGCGGACCATACGGTCAAGCTGCTCTCACAACAGCTCAATGGGGTTGAGATCTGGTGACTGTGCTGGCCACTCCATTACAGACAGCATACCAGCTGCCTGCTTCTTCCCTAAATAGTTCTCGCACAATTTGGAGGTGTGCTTTGGGTCATTGTCCTGTTGGAGGAGGAAATTGGCTCCAATCAAGCGCTGCCCACAGGGTATGACATGGCGTTGCAAAATGGAGTGATAGCCTTCCTTATTTAAAATCCCATTGACCTGGTACAAATCTCCCACTTTACCAGCACCAAAGCAGCCCCAGACCATCACATTACCTCCACCATGCTTGACAGATGGTGTCAGGCACTCTTCCAGCATCTTTTCACCTGTTCTGCGTCTCACAAATGTTCTTCTGTGTGATCCAAACACCTCAAACTTGGATTCATCTGTCTATAACACCTTTTTCCAATCTTCCTCTGTCCAATGCCTGTGTTCTTTTGCCCATACCAATCTTTTCTTTTGATTGGCCAGTCTCAGATATGGCTTTTTCTTTGCCACTCTGCCTAGAAGGCCAGCATCCCGGAGTCGCCTCTTCACTGTCGACGTTGACACTGGCGTTTTGCGGGTACCATTTAAAGAAGCTGCCAGTTGAGGACCTGTGAGGCATCTATTTCTCAAACTAGAGACTCTAATGTACTTGTCTTCTTGCTGAGTTGTGCACCGGGGCCTCCCACTTCTCTTTCTGCTCTGGTTAGAGCCCGTTTGTGCTGTTCTCTGAAGGGAGTAGTACATACCGCTGTAGGAAATTTTTAGTTTCTTTGCAATTTCTCGCATGGAATAGCCTTCATTTCTAAGAATAAGAATAGACTGGCGAGTTTCACATGAAACTTCTTTTTTCCTGGCCATTTTGAGAGTCTTATCGAACCCACAAATGTGATGCTCCAGATAATCAACTAGCTCAAAGGAAGGCCAGTTTTATAGCTTCTCTCATCAGCAAAACAGTTTTCAGCTGTGCTAACATAATTGCACAAGGGTTTTCAAGGGTTTTCTAATCATCCATTAGTCTTCTAAGGCGATTAGCAAACACAATGTACCATTAGAACACTGGAGTGATAGTTGCTGGAAATGGGCCTCAATACACCTATGGAGATATTTCATTAGAAACCAGACGTTTCCACCTAGAATAGTCATTTACCACATTAACAATGTATAGAGGGTATTTCTGATTGATTTAATGTTATCTTCATTGAAAAAAACAATGCTTTTCTTTGAAAAATAAGGACATTTCTAAGTGATCCCAAACTTTTGAACGGTAGTGTATATATACATCATATACAAGCAGTGACATGTTTTAAAAAGAAAAAACCCACCCACAAACTGACCCGTGAATCTTGCATTCACAGGAACAGCATCACTGAGCAGTGGCTTTCTGCTGCTTCCTGTCTGTTAAACCGCACTCAGAAGAAAATGTCTTCCTCTGTGTAAGAGCGGAAAGTTCTCTACTCCCCCTCCTTCCTTCTCAAACAACATGATATCACCCTGGTAGATATGAGGCGTGAGACACAGGTAGCATTTCCAAAATGAATAATATAATTCCTAGAATTATCTCCACGAGTGGCATAAAAGATACAAATGATTGTGATGATCACAACTGCAAATGTGAAACCAGTAGATGTTCTCACGCGTCACTTTTTCTAGCCCGCTACACTTGTTTAATGACAACAGGCCTCTCAAAGCCACGCCTTCCATTTGCAGAGATCTCTTCCCCACAAGGCATGCAAACACAGACAGCATAGCGAACCCCCCACCCATCCACACACACATCCCTTACGGGGCCCCATGAGTCGGTTTTACAGAAACTGCAAAGTTCCTGTCACACAGTTCTCACTTGTCAGTTCGAACACAAGTATATAAGTGTATCAGTACACAAACTGTAGTGTGTGCAACTAGCATCCAACAAACCTTTTATCAGCCACTGAGAATAACCACCCTTAAGCACGTACTGTACCAGCCATTAACTAGAAATCAAAATATTTCATCTAAATTACAATTAAATTACAAGCCTGGAAAAGCCTGGAAATGTATACAAATCCTTCAAAATGTGTCATTAATTTCCATCTTGACTGCCGTCTTACCAGCTGAATCCAAAACTAGCTTTTACTAAACATAAGCATGTTTCATCTTCACAGATGCAGCCCATTTGTCAAAAATTACCCCCAGCGGCCTATTTCTATTATGTGGCAACAGGCCACATGTCGCAGATAGGAAGAGCCATTTAAGTTGTGAAAACAATACAGGAAATTGCAGCAAAGTCAAAGAGAAAACATCTGCAACCTGAAACATCACAGTGTGGTGCGCTGTGCGTTGCTGTACTGCCCACAAGGCTGTACGATGTTATTAGTGCATCTGGACATATTGTGTATGATGAGGGGACCAAAAGGTTCATCTTTTCAAAATGACTAACCTGTTAATGTCTGAAGTCTGATATAATCTACCTTGTAGAATCTACCACCTGAGATGCTTTTAAAAAGTCAACAGCTAAGGCAGGTTGAAAATAAGAATCCCGACACTGCTCTTTGCTAATAACACCTCTAGGAACTCACGGTCCTATCCAAAATGACAACCCTTTCTCAAAAAGATCCCAAAACAAATGTGAAAATTGCATATTCTAACATACAAAGACACAACACTATGTCAACCAATGTTATGTATTGAGTTTGCAGGTTTCTCTGTGATAAGATGAAGTATTATTTTGCAGGTCACAGCCGGTACCGGAACTTAAACAAATGTTAAGATTCCATTGTTTTTATATATCTATTTATTGGATATGTGCTCATATAACAACCTGCTTTTGAATAAGCACTTCTTGTCATGCATGTGGAACAGCAGCAACTACATCTTGACACTGTCTCTTTTATGAAATCATACAGCATACGCTGGTTCTTGTTTAAGAAGACAGAAAGAGGATTGTCAATCTATTAAATTCTGGAGATCTGAAAAAAATATATCTGAAAACAATATACACCTAGAAGCAGCGAGTGACGCTCTCTAAAGCCTCTTTTGTGTCTCAGATCAATCACGTAATTTCAAAATCACAATGATTCAATGTTTAAAACACAAAAGGCATATAGGATAGGATAAATGTCATGAAAGTCTGTGCGTGAGTCACACTGCCCTGCTGAATCCTTTCTTGCAGACCTATTTAAAATGCTTCTTCCAGACTCTGCTGCTGTTTTGGTTACTGTGTGGGAGCAATTTAAAGCATGACTAGACTGGAAAAGCTAAATGTGCCCTTTTTATACAGTAAGCAAACCTCCCACTTCCATTAGACATGTACAGGAGGCTAGTGCATATAATACACTTTCTGTAAAAGCAGAGATATGACACAATATGACAATTTTACACAAACTCTCCGAAAACATATCAACCAAAGCTAAATTCAAATCCTGAGGGGTTTCTAAAATCCGTGCTACTGTGCTGCATATTGTTTCTTCCTCTCCACACAGCCCATCCCTGGTGTGTTTACATTCATACCAATACAAACATGTCACAGCACAGGTATACTGGAAGCAACAAAAGCAAGAGAGGACATCAAATACCAGCAGCAGCTTATTCTCAACAGAGCCTGAATAAAAACAAGGACGACATTCCTGATCCTCTTTCTTAAACTATAAACCACAGTGCCATCCGATTATGTAACTTCCCACAACAGCTGATTTTCCCGGAGGGAGACATTTCTGGTTGGAGCTTTTGTTCTGTATGAACTTTGCCAAAATACTTTGCAAACCAGCCTTGCAACATACATATGGAGCACTGAACTCTCAGGGCTCCAAGTCTGAGTCAAGGCTGAGAACAGGGGACCCGGCTTTTGCAGATGAGGCTGCATACCAAACAGGTCTGGACACAAGCAGGCTGATGTGTCCACCCATAGTCAGGCATGCAGCACTGTGCCGAGAGAGGGAATGAAATCCACCAGAGATGAAATAATGTAATTGTTCTAGTCATGCACTTCGGTGTCAAGCTCTTCTTAAAATTATAGTTAAACGTTTTGATAATTATGCTTAATAGCTTTTTACCCAGAGTTAGATGAGAAAATGTCACTCTCACATCAGTAGAGCAAATATGAAGATAGAGCCAGCAGCCGGTTAGTCTAGCTTAGCATAAAGACTGGAGACAGGGATCAGACTTTGTCCAACGGCAACACAATCCAACAGAGAGTTAACCCCGCCCCGTTTGTAAAACTGAAGCTTGTGGATTTTACATGTAGTTTGTTTGTAAAAAGGTAAACCGACAGGTTAACATATGGACATGTCGTTCTCTTTAAACAGAGCCATGCAAGCTGTTTAAGTAGTTATACAAAGCTGAGCTAACCAGCTGGGTTATTAATCTTTTCAACTAACTAAATGTGTTTCCCCAAAAAATTAGTTATTCCTATGAATCCTCTATCAATTCTATCAGCGTACAATATTTCACACTACATTCATATCTAGTATGTATGATAATGAGTCTTTTCTGGGAAAGGTTAAAACACTAAGAAAATGCTAATTTGCAGCTTTGGCAAAGCCTAATATAAGATCCCTGCAGATCAAGCTTCAGTTTAGCAGCTAATAACGACTAAATCAACTCTTCTCATCTGATCCCTTGTAAAGCCTCACAGATAGGACCACTCACACTCAGACAGCTTAGCCCCTTCAAGAGAGCTTATCTGATTTCACACAATTGGATACTAGGTCAGTGTGGTATTAGGTATCGCTGGCCAATTTTTCCAGTCTTGAAGCCGGTAAAAGTCTGCCTCGTTCCAGGATCGGAGGACATACAGTAAGTGCTGAGTCATGATGTCAGGCGCATACTTCAAATGGGGACAAAAACAGTGAAGTCATGTGACTGAACTAACAAGCCTAAACTACAACTCATGAGGTCATGGCGAATGTTTGAATTGCATGGTTTAAAGATGACATCATTGCTTGCACCTCAGTCAGTTGAGCTTGACGTCTGTCGTGGCAGATTATTGCCTACCAATAATGTAAAGGTTAACAAAACTAATACCAATCATTTTCTTTTTGATTGATCTTTTTGCAAACATCAATCCAATGGTAATTAGAAGTCTTTGGAGAAGTATCTGAGTCTGTGCAAGAAGCAGAAGGACAGCAGGGTCAATATTTGAATAGGCTTTATGAAATACACTCGTTTATGATAGTCAGGAGGTGGGGTGGGTGCAGCATGGGTGCAGGAGATGAGGACAATAAAGTACTTGGCTACAGCAACAGACGTGCTCAATCTGGTCATAGAAGAAAATATTTACATGGTTTTATTGTTTACCCATATTAAGGATCTGTAATAATTAAATGTTGGAAGTAGAAGATAAGATCTTAATAAAAAATAACGCTAAAGTTATTACTTTCTTCGGAAGATACATACATTATTGACTTGTGTAAACTAGAACCTTTGCTTCAATACTACTTTGAATAAACAGGCCTGACAATCAGTCTAGCGAGGGGGCTGGGGTTATGTTGTTCTGACGGGAATCACAATGCAAAAACTAAAAAGGTAAACAAGGAGTGGCTGTTGCTTTGGAACAAGCTAGGGACAGGGCTAGTAAAGTACACTCTGTAGAAGAAGAAAGAGAGAGTTGGTGGGCTTCGTTCAGCTCAAGCGAGCATGTGTAACACCCTGTTCTGTTTCTCCTATGTCTCCTCTGTGTCTCTTCTGTCTTGATTGTTTCATTCCCTGCACCTGCCCTCAGCCACTCTTGTCTCGTTACTGTCTGATGTCGAACACCTGTTTCCCCCCCTATATATTGTGTCAGTTTTTCCCCTGGTCTCCTGTTGAATTGTCATCTATAATTCTGTGTCTTTTTCCCGTCGTCCTGTCTTTCGTGCGTATTCCTGATTCTGCCTGTTTCGACCCTGCCTGCCTGCCCTGAACCCTGATTCTCTGCCTGCCCCTTTTTGGACCTTGTTGTTTTTTTTGTAAACTTTTGCCCCATTAAAGAGCGCCTTTTGTTATTTACATTGAGCCCTGCCTGTTTCTCTGCGCCTGAGCCTCACCCCGCGACAAGAACCTGACAGCATGTTGAAGTTGGCCTGACGAGCATAAACAGACAACTAACTGATGGATTGTCAAAGTGCTTCTGCTTTCATGGTAAACTGCTCTAACTGGATGAATCAAAGAAATCAATGAGAAGAAGCTGACAGTTAATCACTAATAGCACTATTGCAAAGTTACAGCTATAGATGTTGTCCAAGAAAAGTGACAGACACTTTCAACAATACTGATATGATGTAAATGTAGCTAATGACCAACACTTGTGAAAAAATAGTTTCACAGTTTTGGTAAAACTATATGAGACTGTACAGTGCATAAGAAGCCAGAGCCAGGGGACAGTTAGCTTAGCATAAATACTGAGAAATAGGTGGAAACTAGGTCAAGCAAATCTGTCCAGCACATCTAATTCCCTCAAATCAATACTTAATAAACGTTTGTCATCTATACCTGGCCAAGAAGTAGTACGGCAAATTACAATATGTGAGAGTGGTGTGAACGTTGTCGCCAGTGTACTGCACTTCGCCATTGTCTGCTGGGGGAGCAGCATCGGAGCCGGTGACACCAACCATCTTAACAAACTGGTTAGGAAGGCTGGCTCCATCATCGGCTGCAAGCTGGAGCACCTGGAACAGGTGGTGGAGAGGAGGACGTTGAAGAAACTTTTGTCCATATTGGACAATCCGGACCACCCTCTCCACCACCTCCTACAGGGACAGAGGAGGACTTTCTCCAGACGTCTCCTCACGCTCCGCTGCCACAAGGACAGATACAGGAGAACATTCCTGCCGACGGCTATGAGGCTCTACAACAGATCACCTCTTGCCAGATCGTAATATTTACACTATGTTTATCTGCACTTCACACATTTCATTTATTTACACTACACGCATACACACACTTTGCATTTTGCACACTGTCTATATTTAATATTTGTATATTTAATTTAATTTGTCATTAGTATTGTGTATTGTGTATGCATATATGTTGTATATATACATATATATTTTATTTTTTACTTTGTATACTTGTATACATCTATATCTTTCACTTGTATACATCTATATCTTTCATCCCTGTTTTTTATATTTTATTTTATATTTTATTTTTTATTCTTGTGTGTTTAGTTTATTGGTGCTGCTACTGTTACGACAAATTTCCCCTTGGGGATTAATAAAGTATATATCTATCTATCTATCTATAGAACTATCAGCAACAAAGCAAATAAACATATTTACAAAAAAATAAAAGAGAAAACACAGAGAGAGAAAAGTGAAATGTGTGTCGGCCAATAAGCAAAATTTAGGAAGTTTCAGTTTCAAATAGAATTTACATGATGGGCAAATTTCTGAAGAACTGAAAAGGTCTCTCTAGAGTTACTAAACCCCCAAACCTGCCAGCAGCTTTGTATGTGTGTTTGCTCTGAAGTGTTTCGGGGTGTTTATCTTTCAGACCTGTGGTTCAGGCCCTTGTTGTTCCTCACATCCTGTCCACCAAACTAATCGCATGACATGACACATTTTCACAGAAAGGGCATCTTTGTTGCTGGTAAATGTGGATCTTTGAGGTTCAATTCAAGCTAAATGAAATGCCTGAGCCTTTCGTTTTTTGGTCATTGAGCATTTCAGGAACATGCAGGAGAAAGTGATGAAAGGGGCAAAAAAGAAAGTATGAAAGCAAAGCATCTTGGAAGAGAGCTTTCAAGGCAAACACGAATACATTAGGCAATGAATGAACTTCAGCTCAGGCTTCCATAACTGAAACCTTTCCACTCAGACAAGAGTAAAGCAGATCATTTGAGTGCAGGAGTCATATAAGTATGGCCAGTTTTCCATATAACAGCCTGCTGCTGAGGCTTCTAGACACAGACACCACTGCAGCTGGGTGTCTGGGGCCAAAGCCTCCGCATACCATGTGGGCAATCAATTTCCCTCAGTGCCTAGGTCAGAATGCCTCTTTGTACCACGTGCTACTGCATTAAAGGCAACATGATGTTTAAATTAAGAGGGAGTGTGAGGGAGTTCGCAAGAGACATCAGCTAAAAAAGTATATATGTCAGTTTTATGTTCGAACGTACCCCTTTTTTTGAAACCACGTTACCTCAATAAGAGTGGAACCCACGTAACTGGGGGAAAAAACATTGCAGTGTGAATGTATTTTCAGGTCACTGCATTATATAGTAAGGTTCTAGCAATTTATAGCTGGCTGTACTGTTTTCTCATATCTACAAATGCCCATACAGTAACAAATAACCATGCTTCAAACAAAGACTTAGCTAACAGAAAGCTGTCATGGAAATTTGTATGAGGTTCTGCATGCTCCTTTTATCTGGAGCAAAGTAAACCTGCACCTCTAACCTGCCTCCACCCACACAAGCACGGGGACAGATATACTTTCATCAAGACATGCATTATCACAATGTTCACAGTAAAGCAGTACACACAAGAAAATAGTTGAGTATATTAATACATTTGGTTACAAGTCATTTCCAAAAATAGAATCAGAAGAGTATCAGCTTATTTAGCTGAGTATATGGTAGTTGCTAATTCATGAATAGTGTATATCATTATGTCTTACCATCTAATGGTCTCATCGTCACTCTAGTTGTAGGCTATCCACTTGCTAACAAAAGTCAACTTTATATTTAGAAATGTATATGAAATTTTTTTTTTTATCATATCCACAATGTACAAATGCTGAAATATAAGTAAAGTTACAGCATTCCAAAATATCTTAAGTACACATAAGGGCAGCAGAGCTTTGTATGTAGATAAAGAGAAGTAAATATAGCTGTTCAGGAGAACAAAGTAAAACATTCCCATTTAAATGTAGTAGAAGCAAAAAGTAGCATAATTTTGAATATTAAAGTAAAACTACCTCAGTACAGTAGTTGAGTTAACGTACATGAAACCCTGTGTTAGACTAGTAGGCCTATTTGCAGCCATGTAAAGAGGAGACTCTTGCTTTTACCAGCACAGTATCTGTGAACGGTACGTTGCATAACCAGGAGTGTTATCAAAAGGTGTGACCTGATATTCCACATATCATCTCTCTCGCTCTCTCTCCCTTTTTTCTCGCTGTGTCTAAAAACATGACACTCTTGTCTCACCCATTCCTTCTGAGGCTCATACAACTCTTTTAGGGCTCTTAGTCACTGTGTAGACTGTGTATTGGCAAGAATTTGGCAATACAATACGTATAATAATACAGGGTTTACGATTCAATATACTGCAATGTATTGCATTACTGTAAGCAAGGCAATATACTGCAATGTTGTTGTTATTTAAGGAAGACTGCCATAGTGCAAAGAACACAACACCATTTGCCTAAAATCTGACATCAGAACAGTGCATTTGTTTACATTCACTATAACATTAAACATCATAGGAATACTTTGTGGGCAATCTGAGGCACTACCATTAATCATTGCATTTGCGACTAAAAATCGATAGTGTTTTTGAGAATTGTTAATGTCACGAAACATAATATTGCGATACAGAAGTGTATTGATGTTTTCTTATACTCCTAGTTTTTAGTGGGTTTACAGACCTAATGTGATAAATAAGAGTAAAGATGTGCAAATTACTATCAAAAGTGCATTTAAAGTATTGTTAATTCATCAACGACCACTAATGCAAACATTTAAATATCTGAAAGACCGAAGCCAACCATTGAATATTCTGGATCGTCATCATCAGTTTTCTTATCACTGAAAAGTCCAGTATTACATCACAGTAAAGGAAAAACACCAGAGGACAAAAGTATCATCACTGCTACTCATACACATCACAATGTTTAGAGCTGATCTGAGATCTTTCTGGACGGGGCTCTGTGTTCAGATGTGAGGATCACAGCTCTGGTTTGTTATGTTCTGCCAGTCCCAGCATGCTCTTAGTATGAGACAGTTGCAACACAGGGAGACTTGCTCAATTGATTTCACTTTATTTATCAAGGGAGGGTTTCCTGAGAGGAGCTAATATATTAACACAGACACACAAGTGGCGTTGGCCTGCTGAGGGTAGCTATGAGCACCATGAGACAGTATGTGCCTTGCTCAGTGGCACCTCGACAGTCGCCATAAGGGCAGAGGAGAGTGTTAAACATTAACTTTCCCCACCCAGTTTTTTCCAGCTGGTCACAGGAGTTCAAACTTCCCGTCACAAGCCCACTTCTTCAACCTTTAAGCCTACATCCTCTCCAGAAAAAGAGAGTGCCATGGAAATTAAAATGTCTCAGAAAAAATGGAGAAACTGACATGGAAACATAATGCAAATCTATTAAAGCAATATTAAAACAGCCAAACAAACCATTGAAATAGGATAGCAGTGCTGATGCTTTCTTATTTTAAAATTTTCCAGACAGTTTTATTGAAAAATAATGACAGTGGATACACAAGACATATGTATCTACTAGTTTCACTATGAGTCCACTGGTTTTCTGTATCCTCCTTAATAAATGGGTGATAATAATGCAACAGTTTAAAATACTTTATTAGAGATCAACGTGCAATTCTGGTCTCCTTTCAGCTTAAAATAGTGTATGAGTTTTAACTTGGAATATATTTACGGATTTCTCCATTTTGTTTCCATTTTAAGACCAAACAGGTTGAGTTTAAGCTAGTATATGCCACTGACATCCAATCAATATAATATTTAACCCACCACACATTAATTATATGTGCATGATTGCAGCCAACAGATATGATAGGCATATAATGAAAGAAATGCTTTCGTCCGTTCAATACAAGGCATTAAAAACAATGTGTAACTTTAATTCTCTTTGAACCATGTGCCTGTAACCAAACTGAATAAGTGCTCCACTTTGACATATCTCGGCATGCTGAGACTTTAATAAACTCCTCCCCATCTCCTCCTCTCGTCATGGCCTTCTCTTGCAACGTCTCCGTCATCTTGCCCAAGCCTAATGATCTAATCACAGGCTAAGACTTGTTGACTTTGTATTGAAAGAGGAGCCTACCTGATACTACTGTCCAGCCCCTCTCCGTCTCCTCATCAGCCTCTATGTTCTCTGAATGAGGCACACACAAAGCCTCACTAAACACCACCTTCAGCACGAGTTCATCCTCTGAGGCACGACGGCCTCATTTACAATCCAAATCAGGGTGGGCACAGAGTACGAAGAGTTGGGTCAAATGCAAACTCACCTGCTCAACACAACAGCGCTATTCACTCACTGCGTCATGTGCCGATACTACAGCAGGTATTAAATACAAATATCCAAGGCCAATTGATCCAAAGCTAATAATAGTTAAGTGACTGAGCCTAAAGTATACAGATATATATATTTGATATCTCTGGGATCTGTCCTCAGTTGCCTGTATTTGGCCTCAACTGCACGCTACGTCAGAGATTACGTCAACAACGTCATTATAAATGCCAAACACATGAAAGAATCTCAAGCTTTGGTCTTTTGCATATGGTTTGATAAAAAAAGATCAACCAAAACTAGATAAAATCTGTACTGGTTTATAGTTTAATTCAGACTGCAGTGGCTTTTGTAGACAGAATCGATAAAAAGTGGGTGTGAAATGTAGACGCTTTTCAAACTGTAGTCATGTGTACTCAGTGATATTGAATGTGCACAATGTCTTGTGTGGTCCAAAAAAGTGCAGAGTAGATTTCTGGTGAAACAGGAAGTGTGACTGTATCTCTGCTGCACTGAGCAACTTTGAGAAACAGATTCTTTACAGCATTAAGTCAAATAACTTCACTGGCTGATGGGGGGGAATTACTTTAAGGAAAGGTCAACTAATATGGGCATCAAATAGAAAGCAACATACTGTGGGACCAAACTTCTCTCAAAATTGAACTGAGGACCTTGCGGGGCTCTACTTTACCAGATGAACCCTCTGTTCTGATCAACTGAAGATGAAGCACTGAATAACAGAGTCCATTTACCAGATTATGGAGCGCAACAACAGCAAAAACAGAAGTTTTTGTACCAACTGATGCAGCCTTCAACATGTTAATTAAGGACTGTATTAAAGACTGTTTTGAACTTTGAAAGCAATAACAGATCAAAAGCAACATCTACATCATCAACATGATGTGTAATTACAGATTTCTACACCTTGAAACGTACATGTGGGCTTGGTCAAGGGTCTTGCAAAAGAGTGTTCCCGCCCTTGCTTTAGCACACCATATAAGGCAACAATGCATAATAGAAAAACAACTATCATATAATTCATATTGGCTCTTAGAACAAACAAACAGAGGAACTCAAACCCATTACTTGAGCTTGCGCGTTGTCAAGTCGTAGAAAGTGTCAACTTCAAACCAGTTTGTGGGAACTGGTTTGATCAAAGCAGCAGAAAAGCTTCATGTATAAAACTCACAGTACTATTAATACTGTCTTTCTGATAAAGAAGTAGGCTTGGAAAACATTATAGGTGGGGGAAAAAGCTCCCTTTACAAAACCGTAATATGTGCTAATGAAAACCAAAGGTAGACATTTTGGCGACCCATCTAGCTGCCTGTTCAATAACAAATACGAAGACATAAGTTAATGAATACAAATCAAATGGGTTTGGGTCTTAATCTTAATACTTCTTAGGAAAACAATTTTAAGGCATTTGTTTCCATTAACAAGACATATGTCAAGTGTGAAGAGGAGGAGGAGAACTATTCATCACTAACCTCAAAGACTCAGGATTCGGGTGACAATGTCCATAATAGCAACCGAACAAGTGTCGCTCGCAGTAACCAATGAAAATCAAGAGGGAAAAGCGACAACGAAAGGGCAAAAAGGGGAATAATCCAAATGTCTGAATGTGTGGACCACAGGCCAACCTCACACCTCTTTCTCACAGCAACTAAAACAAAACTGGAGAGGACGGAGAGCACCAAAAAAGACAATGCAATGGCTGCTGTTTGAAACAGAAAAAGGAGAAGTGTAGTGAAGCAACTTGTCCTCTCCCCATGAGTCACGCAGCACTACCACCATTGGTAGGGGAGCCCTGAGGCAGAGTGCTTCTACCTGGCCAATCAGCAGCAAGTATGGGCCCTGAACGCAAATCCTTTCAGGTGAGTTTGATGTGTGGCAGGGATTGGACGATGCTGCGGCGGGGGAGGGGAGAGCAGAGAAGTCCAACAAGAGGGCCACACCTCAAACAGCATGAAAGACGATAGACGGGTTTCTCCTGCAGAGGCGGAGGAGTGCTGGTGGTGCAGGTAAACAGTTGGACAGGTATGCACTTACTTTAGACTTTGACCAGACAGTATGGTCCAGAATGGTCCAGAATGGTCATTAAAATCTGTATGGTAGCTCAGAAGTAAAGTTTACATCCCTTTGTGTCCCATTAAAACATTTACAATGATGTGTGAGTCTATTAGCCCTGTCAGGGAACCAGTTAAGCTGCTGACTTGTGGGGGAGTTGTTCTCCCGGCAGTAGAAATACCCATAAAACAACTTCTACCAGTGGGAGGTACACAGAAATGAAACTGTAAAGTCGACTTTGTTTAGGTATGAGCAAGTGCTTCACCTCCGAGGGCCAACACATTCTCCTCCTCTTTAAGATTCAGTGATAATGATAACGAGAAAGCTCCTGCTGTGAACGAACACCAAATGCACGTTTAACTCGAGCACGAGGTATTTGTGTCTCACATTTTACATTTAAGGTGTTACAACAAAAAGAAAGTGTCTCAGATCAGCTGCAGTCGATGTCACGTCTCATTTTACATGTCACTTGTCTTGTTCAGTTTGGAGTACACAGATATCACTGAGACTTGATAAGAATCTAACAGAAATGGCACTCACAGGAAGCGGTGGTCTGCGGTGAGTGTTGAGCACTTTGTGTCTTCTCACTCTTGGCTGTGCATCAACACATGTGTTCCACTGAAAAGCCCCATGTAGTGCATTCAACAGTCAAATATGTAAATAAAACCTGGCTCAAATTGGGATTGTTGGGAAATAACATAAACATAAACAGACACAGGACTTGGAGATTGATGTTTAACAAATTAACCCATTAAACTCAATTGCAAATGCAGCGGGGTCTATTTGTGACTGAGGCCCAAATAACCCTCTCAGTCTCCACCGAGTGCTCTCATCATCACAATAATTCTTCCTGGCCTCCATTCAATATAGTTCAGCTCATCTGTTTGCCTTAGAGCCAATTGATAGCCTTGCTGTGAGGGAAACTTACACCAAACAAGATCCATTCATCACCGCCATGTGGAAATACCGTCCACAAGTCCGAAGCAGTGGAGGAAACTGTTCACTTCTTGTAATATTTACTCTAAAGGCTGATGCACTGCAGCACTGCTCAAATCCAAGACAACTATGTAAATACACAAAAACACACACATGCATGTACAAGTGCAAAAGTAATGTTCCTCCCCTTATGTAAGCCGTAAGGATAAACTGAATCTCTATGCAAAGAAAATTGTTTTAAAATAGTACCTGAGGATTGAAGAGGCATTCAGCACATTATTGTCAATATTATGGATGTAATGGATCAATTGTGTGCCATCACCATGCCACTATCTACAGGGTACTCTATTTTTAAAACTTTCTGGGTCCATAATTTACCCGTACTCTGGATCCTGAAATCCCATTTATATATTCACACTGTGTATTTACTCTGAAAGGAAAAAGAGCCATCAAAGAAAAGGAGACTTCAGAGAGCTGTAGTAGTGACGATAAGCTTTTACATTCCTGAAGCACAAATTCAGCATATTCTTTCCAGAGTGACAAAAGAAAAGAAACCCAAAATGAGACTGCGCGACATTCCATTGATCTGTTAATAGTGGGTAATCAGCTGTGACAAAATATATTTAGGAATATATAGGAAGTCTCTTAAGAGGAGCAAACAAATAGACGAAAGGGTATGACATCAAAAACAAGTCATGCCTCTCCTTCAATGAATAAGAAGCAGATTTATTCCTCTATGTGTGCCAATCAAGCGGAAACCTTTAGTGTCAAAAATTGCAGTTTTCCAAAAGCAAGACAATCCCTATAGACCCCCATGTTAAAAGACCCAATTTTACAGCAGTTATGCAAATGTTTACAACCTGTATGGTCAAATGTTGGTCTCTATACCCAATATTCCAGTTAATGCAACTCTAAGGGAGGGGAAATGTTATGCATGTTGCACATTTGCATTTGATGGCAATGGCAGGAGCGACCCACTTTGAGCTTCACAACTTCTCTTCAGAAATCTGGAGGTGACGTCAGCGGATGTCAAACGAGCTTGGAACAATTCCAAAATGCCTGCAAATGCTCATTTCTGCTTAATATATTTCAATGGAGAGGATGGATTAGCAAAGGTATTAAACAATAGCTTTCTGCATCACCCTTATTGATGATGGTTGCTTCTGAAACATCCAGTAAGTAGCACTTAGAGATGCTAAAGAGCAAAGTCAGAGGATATCTATTGCCTCAACACAGCTCTCAATATGGTGACGGCTAAGGGCTAACCGTACTTACAGCACAAACAGTACTGGCAATGGCAACTGCTGACAGATATAACAGTGTTCACTCGAGGGGGACCTGAGGCTGAGCAATACAACACGATCACATCTGAGCATTTTGGTTTTGCTGTTTTTTCAGCTTCATATCATAAAATGACAATGTAAATGTAAGTTCAGGCTCAGGTGATTTAAAAAACTTCATAAACGTCATTATTATGAGCAAATGTCAAATGAATTAAATGTGGATTGAATCTATTATCATCATGACTGGAAATAGTGTGTTATTGTTTAGCTTTTAATTGAATGCAGCAACAAGAAACCCAAAAACTATTTGCATCCTCTGCAGAGGATTTACAATCCTTCCAATTATCTTTAGCACTGCTGACTGCAAACTCACCTAGATTTGCACAACAAATCACAATTACGCTCGGGGGGGGGAATGCAATAAAAGTGAAGATGTTTAAATGACTTGTGCTTCATGACATGTCAGTGGGATGCCATTAAAATCAGCCCGCAGTGTGAGAACACAAAAAGCGTGTCTAACACAGTCCATTGTGTTCTTGCTTCATTTCTATGATGGCAGTGTATAAAAATATTGTCTTTAGTGGGATCAGTGCAGCACCACTTCAACCTGTAGACTCACTCAAAAGAAATACCTTTCCTTTGCAGCCTAAGAATGAAAACAACTATTATTTTGTGCTAGTACTGTGTGTCAAACATTTGGAGCAGGCTGAGATATGGGAGATATGTTTGGAGGCCGCACAGAATTATTTGTGTAGCATGGAGGTCAGCATTGATCCAGAATGCTGCAGTGTGTACGAACAAAACCTAAGAAAAGAGATCATATTACTCCTGTATTAGCTTCTCAGCACCAGCTCCCTGGAAAATCTCAAACTGAGTTTTAAATCCTTCTAACCTGAAAAACCCTAATTGTTGAGGCACCGTCATATCTTAAGGAGCTTATAGTACCATATTACTCCACTAGAGAGCTGCACTCACAGTATGCAAGGCTATTTGTGGTTCCAAAGGGTCTCAAAGGGTTGGATGGGAGTCAGAACCTTCAGTTATCAAACTCTTCTTCTGTGGAACCAGCTCCCAGTTTCAGTCCGGAGGGCCGACACACTCACCACATTTAAAGAACAGGCTTACGAATTTCCTCTTTGGTTGGCACAGGTTTTAGTGCAGCCCCTAGACATGCTGCTGTAGGCCTCGGCTGCTAGGGGACTTCCTAGGATACACTGAGCTCCTCTCTCCTTCTGGATGAATTCATGTCCCATCAATGTTCATTCCTAGCTTTCCTTCTTTCCTTGAGTCGTTGTGCTTTCTCACAGGTTTCCATGGACCATGGTTATATCTGGACTGTGGCTGTACCCCCTGCTGTGGCCCTGCTGATACCCACTGCTACCATCATTATTACTATTATTATTATTACCGATACATTACTGCTTTTATCCTTATTCTTATTCTACTATATCCACTGCAGTCATTATTATTAGAAGTTGTAATTATTCTGCTTACTACTGATCAATACGTACACACAACATCTATTGTATTTCTGTCCATCCTGGGAGGGATCCCTCATAAGGTTTATTCCTTTGTCAAATACAAAACAGAGAGGCTGAGGCTGTGAGACGCCAGCTCACTGGACAGGAGGGCACGCCGTAAGAGACACAGAAAGTGGTAAATGAGCAGGGAGGCTGAATAAAATTACCCCACTGAAATGAACATAGTATTGCTGTAGGAGAAAACTCAAAAACATCTGTCGTATCTGGATTGTAGGGAAAGATTGAAGGCAGTCATTAAGATTTAAAAGCATGCCAGCTGGTTGAGGTCAAACTTTCTTGTTGGAACAAGTTTGTTCAATAAGCTTTACAGCTCATAGCACTGTGAAAACGTCATCATTCTCGGACAGTGACCATCCGGACTCTGACATCATTCATCGTGCTGGCTGAGTCTGACTGTGGTGCATACAGACCTGAGAAAGGGCTGTGTAGGTGTACGGCTATAAAGCCAATGCATTCAGTGTGCAGCAGCTCATCCAACTGTAAGTGATTCAGTGGCAGATCGGAGCAGAAAACGACGCTCAGACCACAGACCTTCAGCAGATAATATTCATGGGGTATTAAATACCATGTGCAAGCTGAGCAACTATTTGTTTCCCTCCTATTTAGTAGAATAATACAGCTTGAGATTGCATGCCTTCAGAATGGAAGCTTGAAGACGTCACATTATAAAAAATTTAAAAACTTTTAAATTAAATGTCAAATGCTCCTTTGTCATTTGAGTGTTTATGTTGGCAATTACTCTCAAATAAAAGACTTTGAAGAAATAATAAATGGACCGTATTTAAACCTAACTGTGTCTTTACGCTGTTTGCTGCCTGGAAACGGTGCTGATGAGACTTACAGTAGCTGTTGAACAGATAGGCAGGGGCTAGCAGTTGTAGTCGCATTACAAACATACAGACTTCAGCTCATTCATTATTAAATACAGAGAGCAGGCCAACAATCCAGGTCGTCCACATCACACCTCTGCGGGCTGTAAAAGCTACCTGCAGTCAGATACTGGCAGAAAACATTCATTGTTACGCGACGTCACTGACCCACATAACTGACGTCTTATCGTAAACAATCGCTGAGGTTTTGAAAAGTCCATCTGTGTCACACCAACTTATTCAGGGCCAAGAGCATGCCTGCTCCAGTGTGCGCCAAAAGGCAGCAGCTTTTCACCCGAGAGCTCTAGTTTATCTCAAGCTCATTATTAATAAAATGCCATCAGGCCCTTAGAGCATATTTCTCTGTCACTCAGGGCCTTGATTATACTACCCATTGGCTACACGCAGTTAAATACAGGACTGTCTCAGAAAATTAGAATATTGTGATAAAGTTCTTTATTTTCTGTAATGCAATTAAAAAAACAAAAATGTCATGCATTCTGGATTCATTACAAATCAACTGAAATATTGCAAGCCTTTTATTCTTTTAATATTTAATATTTTTTTAATTGCATTACAGAAAATAAAGAACTTTATCACAATATTCTAATTTTCTGAGACAGTCCTGTAATTTAACCAGCCTGAGGACTGCCTGTCACTTTGAAATTAACCCAAAAGGGGAAGAAAAACTCAATAAAGAATAACTGATAGCGAAGACAGACACTCGCCTCTCAGCAGATATGATGAGCTGCCTGAACTCGCTGCAAATTCTGTCAACTCTGTCTTTGCTTGTGTTAGTCACATTTGTTGAAAGAGTTTGTTGAAAGTTGAATGAGAAAAGATCCTTTGTCTTCTTAGAGCAAAGCTTGCACTTTGAATCCGAGCACCACTGGCTGAGCTGACTCATGAAAGGCCTCCGTGCACCACTCACTGCTCCCTCATTAGCTCCAACAGACATGAGAAATGACAGGGTGAAATATCATTATGCGCCAAAGTTGCAGGTTGAGCTAGTTTCTATTTTTGTCCGTAGGTACTTTGTGTGGTCAAACTACAGTAAGGTAGAAGAACACTTCTCTCCTTAATTTAATTACACATACATCACGGATACAGCTCACTGCACTCTGTGCTTACATGGACCTCAGCGGGAGTCGTACAAAATAAGTAATGTGGTTAACTAATCTCATGATGTCAACATGCTGCCAGAGTGGACGTGTTATACTCCAATTTATCATACAGTCATTCTTCCTGCAGAAAAAGTACAATGCGGCAAAGAGGTTTTTCTTAATTTCCCTGGTATCTGGAGGAACACAATCTAATGTGATGTCTGATGTCAATTTACATTCAAAGCAATAGTTTTGGGAAATACACCATCTCTCTGCAACAATAAGTGAATGTCCAGTAAAACTGTTAACGCTTTTTGACAAATACAGTCTATTCTCAATTAATTACCACCGCAAACTTGACTGCTGAATAAATAAATACTCAGCATCATTGAAGCCAGTATTTGTATAGTTGTTAAACTCCTGAATCAGTCTGATTAGTTTAAGAAAGAAACAACTCAACTTTAATACTGCATTTACAAAACAACATACTTAAAACAAAGTCAAGTTGTCCTCTTTTTGCAGCTAAAAATAGCTTGACTTGAACACTGCATTACATCATGACAATGCCCAAATTCATGGAGAAACTCGTGTGGTAGTCACATGCTTGTGAGACCGGCAGCATGAGAGCAGAGTAAGGTTACAGGTGGAATTTCCCTCGACTCTCCTTTCTCTCTGACGTCAGGTCCAGTGGCAGCGGTTTACTGCTGCAATCAAACACGTCCGACAAGGTGATATTCAGGTGTCAAGAGTCTGAGGTTGTGAAACAGCAGCGTACAATTATGGAACTGTGCAAACAGCAGTTCCCCTGCGAGCCCTCAACAGAAAACAGGCCAACATGAGGTATTTCTTCAGCACATAAAAAGGGGGAAGTTCAACAGTTTTATTTCTCTTTTCACAAGTCGGTTCCTGCATTTCTGCAAGTCATTTGAGGTGTCAGCCATCTCGTATGATTGTTTGTTTAGTCGAAGCATAAGAACATTGCCATCTTGTGGTTATTCCTTAGCCTCCAAATTACACCAAGTTACACCTAATGTCATTGCTTACAGATGCCAGCTGTTTTTCATTCGTTTAAAGTTGCAGGATTTAGCAAGCAAGTACACTTTATTTGCAGCTGAATGTGTGGACACTTATTAAATCTCTGGGTTAAACAATGCCACAATAATTCCTGAATACTCAAATATCTCTGAACACGGTTACAGGGGGGTAAACCAGTTTTTTAGAGATTACCACATATGCCAACTTGCAAAAGATTGCCAGTCTCTTGCAAGGCCACTCTAAAAGATTTTGTGAAACTGCAGTGCTGCTTTCTAAATAGGATAAAAGCTCAGATCTTCTTTTTGTGTAGCCAAATCAATATCCAGCAGCCCATTAAGGCCCGGCGGGTACGTCTTGGGCATTAAGAAGTGTCTAATGTCTGAGAAGCTCCTCGTCACCGGAGGGAGAACAACACAGGAAGGCTCTCCATTATTGCCCTTGGTCAGACTGCTGATGGTGACATCACGGTCACAGGATAAGAAGGCTACCGGGAACTGCTTTAACCTCAACCACACAGTCTTCTGTCTGACGTGCACACACACACACACACCCTGTAAAGAATTAAAGCTACCAAAGCAGAGAGGACAGGGGAAGAGGAGAGGCTAAATGTGTGGGCAGAAGCGTGGCAGAATGTTTCTAAAACAAGGGCACATGCTCGAAGAAAACCCCCCAAAAGAAGCCAACTCCACATTAGAGTATTTTTGGAAAGTCTTGCTCTGGATAATTGATTTCAGGGGATGGATGGTTTCCAGTTAAGCACAAGCCTCTGCCAGTGTTCCCACCATATGAATATTGTAAGGGGAGAGCGGGTGGGTGAAGGGTTGGTGTGTCCAGCTGGTCCCGTCTCTAGCGGGACTGACGAGCTCAGGGCTCGTAACTCTTTGCCTCCCTCTGCGTCACAGCCGCCTCCTCTGAAGGGAGCAACTGGCCAATGAGATTGTGTTTGTCCGTCCCATGATACAAGCATCTTAACTGAAAAATGTAAACATCTGGCAAACATTTAGACTTGCCACAAAATAGAGTTGATCAACTAGACTAGGGAGAAACCCCTTTTTGCCGTGAATTGCACGCATATATTTGTAGAAATTGGGAAAAACACAATTTATAGTTGTCCTCTCAAGGAGTATTTCAGACTCTATCTCAAAACCCTCTTATTTTAGTGGAGATGTCCAGTCTGGGGCTTCTTCAGTTGAATGAGTGACAGTGTGGAAAAATCTGGTAATAACTAGAAAATGACCATAACAATCTCTGAGTGCCCATGTTGACGTATCAAAATTGCTTAATTTATGCAACCAACAGTTCGAGACCAAAAACAAGCAGTTTACTATAATTGAAGACATCAAAGAAAATCAAATATCCACATTTTAGAATCTGGAAGTAGAGAAAAGACATTTTTGGGGGGAAAAACTAACAAACTGAATGATTAGTCGAAATGCTTTTGATCAACTAATGGATTAATTGATTTAACCCTCGAGTTCGAAAACCAAACAACTCTAATAAGAGGCCAAACATCTAACATGTTAAAAGTGTATAAATACATTAGATTAACATGGTTCAATGTTTAATAGAAAAGACGACAAATGGCATCAGGGTAAAGACTTACAATCTGTCTGAGGTATGACTAAAAGAAAGCTCAACAATTAGTATTAAAACTTTGAACACAAATAAGCACCACAAATTGTACTGAACTTCCTCTTCATGTCTATGTACAAATGGGTGGTTACACACACATAAACACAGACACAAACACACACACACACACACACACACACACAAGTGCAGTCACATGATGACCGACACAAAGGGGAGACATAGAAATGGAGTAGCTGTATCCAAGATGAAGATGACAGTCCTATCATCATATGAGTTCAGTCATGCTTCTTTAGTTGTAGTGTGATCACTTTCTGTATACTGAGTGAAGGCAAAGTGCAATATAATACATAAACTGCTACAATATTCTACAAGCCAATATCAGCGTAAAGTAATTTCACATGAAAAGCACCACGAACGATGTAGTAATCAACTCCAAAGGGTACTCACATAGGCCTAGTAAACATACAGGTAGTAGGCCTGCATTGTTAGTTAAGGCTACAAGAAAGTAAGCAGTAAATATCAAACATGCTCGACTGGACTCACCCTGGTAGAAGATGTCATCAGCACAGCAAACGTCCTGGCGTCATGCTCTCAGTTCGTGTCTCTGTCCTCGTGAAAACACGCTGGGTGAGACAGACGGTACTATAGCTCCATCATCCCACAGTCACCCGTCGACTTTAACATCCTGCTGCCTTCGTGTGCTTTCTGACACAAGGTTGCAGTTTTTCTTCGACAGGGGCTGATGCGTGGGGAATTCCTAACAGTCATATTTTCCTGGGAAATGATTGGCCCAGTAGCAGAGTTTGTCCTAATGTAGCCTCGTAGTAGTAAAGAGGAATCAGGAGTGGTGGTTTTACGAGGGTGGATTAAAAGGCGTTAAAACAAAACAGTGGTCGCGTCATGCCCTAAATGTAAATAATGACCAATAGATATTTCTTATTAATATTAGTAGCATATTATTTACATGTAAACCATTACTGAAATGGAGCAAACCATTAAACAAACTGGTATCTAAGCGACAGCTCGGTTAACATTAATGTTAATAAACCGTGACGCGGTCACAGGTGTCAGTTTAAAGGCGATCGTGTTAACAGCTCCACGCGATTTAGGTCAAATTAAGTTGCAGACGGGAAGAAAAAAAAGCGGTTGTAGGCTTCAAGCTTGCGTTGAAGTTGTTTTTTAGACGAGTTTGTTTTCCTCGACCAGACAACGATAAGCATTCGCACAGGGAGATAAAAGTGCAAATGGGCATCTTCCGGGAAGGTCCAAGCCCTTGTGAGATGAGAGCAATAGAGGATAACTCCTTAGCGGGCGGGGTCTAAAGCAACGTAAGATTGCCAGAAAAGAACGAGCGTGAATTGCAAAAGCTATCGAATAGGTCAAAACAGTGATGATTCGTAAATTTGAATGTGCTTCAATATATTTTGGATAGTCAAAGGAATTATTATAACTTTGGACAAAATTACGTTCCCATACCGGGAGTCGAACCCGGGCCGCCTGGGTGAAAACCAGGAATCCTAACCGCTAGACCATATGGGATTTATGACGTAGTGTCCCGTCGCTCTGTATATTTAGCTGATCTGATATTTAATAAAAGGGAAAACACATATATTTGTAGTCATCTGATACACCAATAAGCTGTAGTTGCCATGATATCTACAAACTCGTTACATTCAAGCCAATTTTGTCCTCGATTGTTTTGATGTGTAAGAAACACTTGGTGCGAGATACCATCTAGTGGTCTTTAACTGTTACTGTTGATTGAATACAGGATGTCAGCCGTAAACAACTTGTGTTGGTAACGGTTACTGGTTATACCCAAAGAAAATAATTGAATATGAAATTAATTAATTGCTATCTTTGCAAGAAACACATGAATCTGACGAACAAAGGAAGGATAAAACCTTAAAATTACACGAATTGTTACAGTGTGAGTGTTCTAAACAAACTCAATATGGGTGCTAAACATATGACGTCATTTCGTATGGACTTACACACGTGTAGAGACGGGGTTCATCCGCTGTATAAAAATACTTTAACTAAGTATACGCCGACCTGAAACTGGTTTACACAAATAAAACAGTTACATGCTTAATACTCCAACAAACGACAGGTTCAGCGTGTTCATGTGGCTAATACAGCTCACCAATGCACAACCAGTCAGTGAATATACCCTCCTCTTTCTAGCTCGAGTGGTTGCGCCCTTAGACTCGCACAGGCAGCCAAATATTTGACAAACTAGCAATGGTTGGCTAGTCAGTAAGGAGTTAAAATAACACACCGTGAAAAATACATATTTCCCTGACACATAACCCGTCTTCGTTTATGCCAAGGATTTAGGTTTCTGCGTCAACAGGATGTCAACTCCAGCAAGACGACGTTTAATGAGAGATTTTAAACGGTAAGCGACAGGAAAACATCAGCGAAGTACGCTAATAGCGTAAGCTAACGTTAGCTTGTTATCGTTAGCCCATAACGGCTAAGGAACTACAACTCTAATAATACAATACACATGTAAACACGGGCAGCATCTTTGTGTGCGAGGGCACTGAATGCTAGTTTGTGTGTCGTTTTAACTAACGTTAGTTAACTTCTGGTCTCAGATTAACAGGTAACGTTCCTGTCGACCAGTGTTGGCAAGGCAGCGAGTAGCGACGACTGTGTTGTGCAATTCATGGTCCCTGCTCGCTGTCGTGGGTACCAGATGTCGAGTGTCGATGTTTTAAACAATGTAACATAATAGTCCCCCCCCCCCCAGAACGAAATTTTCGGATATCAGGCAGTCGCGCGCAATTCCAGGATGCTTTATTTTCATTGGTTGCTGGATTAAATCTCACCCAGATACAAACAGATACGGGGTTTTTTTCTGATTGGCTATTGTGTAGCCCATTTCTTTTTTTTGATTGGCTGATAAGTGGCTCCTCACAGCAGAACTCCAGGGGAGCGCTTGATTCCTTCACGGTGAGGGCAGCGCGGCCAGCTCATGTTTGCGCGCTGCGGCACATTAAAACATTAAATAGCCGAGAGTTTTTTTCAGCGTGAGAAATTCGATGTGTGGCGGGAGTGCGTGACTTAAGACCGAAATGCGTGAGTCTCACGCTCAATGCGTGACACTTGAGAGCCCTGTGGTTATACTGGAGAATGCGGGTGAAGTCGGTGGCCAGATGGCCCTTCACAGGCAGATGAAAGGCTTGTGGAAATGAGCAGTGGCTAAATACACGACGATCAGAGGATCTCCGATGCCCGTGCACATAGATCACTATCTAAACCTGCGGATAAGCAACCAGCTGCCAGGCAGTCACTAAAGATCTGCAGACACTCCGGCACAGTCCGCTCCTTATTTTCTACAGTATGTTCCGACTAAATACAGCTGATGGTCACAGACAAAGGCCGAGAGTTAATCCTGGTTTGCCCACTGTCTAAATCAACCAACACAGTATTTCTCTGACAACGTGACTAATGACGACACTTTAATAAATTGTCACGAAGAACTTGGCTGGAATGGCTAAGCAGGTGAAGGCATTGTTCAGTGTCACTTAGATAGGACAGTGCACCATAAACCACTCTATTCCCAACCTTACAACAGTATGATGTATAGCATTATATTACCAGAACAGACATTCCAGATGCGTAACTAGCTTTGTATTCATGTTCCCTGTCTTGTATGTCCAGCTGTAAATCCTGGTGCAGTGTTTGCTATTGAAAATGAGCAAACTCTCAGCCTTCCTTCAGCATACAATTGCCCACCCAGCCTTAGAAATAGAACATAGAGCTTGTCTTCCTGCATTCATATTCAATGAGGCCTTGCTGTCTGCTGATTTAACTTCCATTGTTTTGCTCTTTTGAATATTACCTGTAGTTTGTGATGGCGTTGTGTTTTTTTTGCTCTGTTAGACTGCAAGAGGATCCACCAGCTGGAGTTAGTGGGGCACCATCAGAGAACAATATCATGGTATGGAATGCTGTCATTTTTGGGTAAGTTAAGTTTAGGTCATTTGTTATGATCATTCATTTTAATAATCAGTTGTTTTGTAGAAATAGTAACAGCTTGTTTTTGGACATACATTGTTATTATACTGTAGTTTATGTCTGAGGATTTTGTGAGTATTTAAAATTCGGGTATGAAAAGTGAATTGGATGTTATTGGTTTTGAAAGTGATGATCGAAGGTGTGTTTTGTACCTCTCTTTTAGACCTGAGGGAACACCTTTTGAAGATGGTAAGTCTTCATAAAGCTCTACATGCAAATAATGTGTATTCCCAGCCACCGTTATGACATTGCTCATTTTTATTCATGAGGACCCTTGAGGATCATTGGACATGGGAAGTTAAATTACATTAGTTGGTATGTTATTAATCATTTGATGCCTTGAGTGTTATATTAAAATCACCAGAACAATCAAATCAAATAAATACATGCATTTTCAAGTTGGCTAGATTACTGTAATGCACTGTAACAATGTTACTTTTCCTACGATAAACTGTTACTAGTTAATGTATCTCAATTAACACAACGTTGTTTCTTCTTACTTTCAGGAACCTTCAAACTTACCATTGAATTCACAGAGGAATATCCAAATAAACCTCCAACAGTTCGATTTGTCTCAAAAATGTTTCATCCAAATGGTATGTTACTTATATAGCACTAACTATTTAAAATGCAAAATTTCCATTTTGTTACTTATACATACATTTATTACACTAAATGTTTTACTTTATATGTGTGCTACTTTGCAGTGTATGCCGACGGCAGCATATGCTTAGATATACTTCAGAATCGTTGGAGTCCAACCTACGATGTCTCTTCAATCTTAACTTCAATACAGGTAATCTAACATTCCTTCATGCAGATAAACACATTGTGTACCAATGCAAATTAGGATTAGTTGAAGTGACAGAGAAATAATATCTATGTAAACAAGTAATGTATACGTTATGACTTAATTTGAAACATTTTCTGTTGTGTATTTCAAGTCTTTACTGGATGAGCCAAACCCAAACAGTCCAGCCAACAGCCAAGCAGCCCAGCTGTACCAGGAAAACAAGCGGGAGTACGAGAAGAGGGTTTCTGCTATTGTTGAACAGAGTTGGCGTGACTGTTGACCTCCGTTATCGCTCGAGTATGAACAGTGTCCGGCCCAGAATCAAGAAACCACGATCAAGAACACAGCCGATCTCACAGAAATAAAATGACACATTTTTAAATCCTTCTCAGTATATTTGTCCCATAACTGTTGCTAAATTTGTATGCTGTTGTTGTGGCATTCATTCCTGCCAAAAGCTATTGTTGGGCTATAGCGTATGATTTTTTAAAAGTAAATGTACCTTGTTACATCTGGGTTACTTGCTACATGCACCAACTCTTTTCTTTAAAAAAAAAAGGGCAATAGCCAGTCTCACTTTTCTACCCGTTTATTATTTTATTTTTTTACATGAAGTAAACTGGTTGGATGACACGGTGACAGTTAATTAGATGTGCTTGCTGCGTGGTTTGCTGTGTAGATACCGACAGTACATCTTTACAAAAAACAGCTGTTCATGGGTTTCTCCTTCTGTTTAAGTGGCCTCACTTCTTTTGCTTGTTTCCATCTGTCCTTTGAATGTCTTTCAGAGGAATATAAAATTAAACTGGCATGAACATCCATCCTCCTAACAGGTTGTCAGCTCAACAGATGCCTTTGGGGTCATTTATATCAACCGTTTCTTGTGAAGGCCTGCCTTTGGGTTTAAAACAAACATTGTAGATATTGCTGAATATATGGATACGTGTCCCTCAACACAGAAACAAGATATTTACTTCCCTTTCTGGGCTCTTAGCTGTTTCATGCAGTTTCATAATGCTGACATTTCTATGCTATTTTACAATCTCACAAATCAGCTGACATATCACGGTTTAAAAACAGGAAAGTGTCTGTTTTCAGATTATAAAACGTTGCACCGGTAACCCATGTAACAAACTGTACATTTTCTTGTAAATAAAATAAATATACACCAGTTGTCTGTTGCTTTTAACTCAATACAAAAATATCCATCTGTCATCAGTTTGAATTTATTCAGTCATTACAGCTGTGAAAACAAGCAGACAAGTTAACGGTACTCACATAAACCAACACATCTGACATTAAACAAAGATCATAGCTTACAGTTTCTATGTGAAGATTTTCTGATTATGGATGCAACTTGTATTCGTAGAATGACCTCCAGGTGGGGAAAGAGCAGACGGCATTGCTGGTCGAGATATGTATCACTACATTGAGACTGACATGAGCATCGAGCTACAGTTTGATGCCTCATGAGTCAACTGTCAACCGTGTTCAATAACAAGCAGTGAAAAGTTCCTTAAATAACCAATAGTTGTGAATCTTTATAACAAACAAAAGACATTTTTATTTTTAAAGTAAGGAAATTATACCACAAAGTATTAAAGCTTGTGCAAAAGTCAAACAAATAGACTTGGAATGGCAGGAGACAAAAAGAAAGACAAATCACCTATTGTAAAGCTAGAGTACAATGCATGGCAAAGGAATGCAGAAGCCACAGGTGATCCCTGAAGGACTCTTTTATTCATGTGGGTTGTACGTTTGTCACATACAAGTATAAACACAGCAGTTACACTTGAGTGTGATTTGTACTGAAGTCTAAATGGATATCCAATGTTTTTTAAATATTTTGCCCTGCATGCACGTCAGTGAATGGCCTGAGGTTTCACAAGCTTGTATCGTCCCACCTGTCCCTCCTGTAAAAGCTGACCAATAAGCTGGTCTTTGTGTACTTTGCGACTGACAATGAGGAACCGCTGCCGTCCCTGTCCGTACGACTTGCTTCGTAGGCCGTATTTCTGAGATATCTGGTGGATCTGCTTGCGTTCGTCGTTGTTGAGGTCAGCGGCGAATCGAAGGTCATCCTGGCGATCAGAACTGGTGTAGTTACGAATGATGTTCTCAATGTCACGCTTGCTGAGCTGGTTTCCGGCTTTGTTTGTGTCCAAACCAAAACCTTCTCTGGAGAACTGCTCCTTCACTTTGATAGGTTCTGAAATCCCTTCCCCGTCTCTGCCCAGACCGCCTCCTTTCCAGCCCATTTTGCGTAGCAGCTGGTTTCCAATGTTGTCCTCCTTAATCTCCTGCTTTGTGGCCTCCTGACCGGAGCAAGCCAGGATCTGGGCTCGTGATAAGGCGTCACAGTGACCATCCTTTCTGAGGTTGGATTTGACCACAGCCTGTGTCTGCCTCAAGGTGGTCAAGGCCTCCTTTGCGGCAATGTGCTTCACAACTTTCTTCGGCCCAAGTCCTGCTGCTATATACTGTCCTTCCAAATAAACCTCACACCTCCATCGATGATCGGGCAGAACTGTGAACTTGTAATCAGCAGTCACTTTATTAAATTGCGCTGTGTCATTAATGATACAGATTGCATTGTCAGAGTTTTCCAGGATGACCAACTCACTCAGATGCTTCTTTTTGCCAACCTGTGGTCCAAAGCGTCCACCAGAATCTGATTGACTATTTCCTCTGGAGTATTGTGACAGTTGTTGTTGCTGCTGCTGTTGCTGTTCCTCCTGTTCTCGTTGCGCCTGGTTCATCCGAAGTTTCCTCACAGCATCTTCAGCCGCTGAATGCTTTGAGTTCTTTTTGGTTCCTGTCGACTGCGACACCAGCTCATCCTGCAGGAAAACACTGCACAGCCACGCACTGTTGTTGGGGAGCAGGTCATACTTATAGTCTATCTTCATGCGATTAAAAGCTGCAGAGTTGTTGAGTATGCAGATGGCGTCGTGAGCATTGTCCATAACCACAAACTCTGTCCAGTGTTTTCGTTGGTCAGGCTCGTATTGTCCCTTAGAGCTGGGTGTCGGTTTATCCTCTGGGTTTCGGAGTGCAGGTAAAAAGCCGGGGGTTGGGCTCTGCAGCTGGCACACAACGATGTCATTGACTACAGAGTGTCTGTATTTGCGCTGCACCACACGAACCTCCACCGTTTTCAGGAAGAGTTTGACAGCCTGCTCAGAGGCCCGGTCCCTCGCTCCATTTTTACTCCCAGAGTATCCGGTGGCAAGATACACTCCCTGACATCTCAATTCACAGGCGTAACCATCGGTTGGTACTTTCCTGTTCTTCGGTAGGTCGGATTGAGGAATGTCCTTCAGGTTGACATATATATACTCGGGATTAGTCTTGCAAGCCTGAATGCTGCGGCTCAACATGAAATTATAGTTTGGCGATTCACTTCCAGTAATGAACATCGGGTCCATAAACGCAACAGCCAATGCAGACGCTACGTTGGAAATCAGCCTTTGCTTCTCCTCCATTGTTGGCTGAGATATTGGAATAGGCTGTGATGAGGAGACAGCCTGAGAAGTGGTGGGACTGCTCCTCCCTGGGCTGTTGTAGACTCTGCTGAATGGCCTGCTTGATGCCGGCCGGTCCAGATGACCGTATCCCAAACCCTGACTTCCTGATGTGCTCCCTCCCCCGTATCCATTGTATCTGTGGGGCTGAGAAAAGGAATCTGATCCTCGAGAGGAGTGGGTTTGATACTTGGCGGAGTAGTCCTGCTCCGTTTTTACCATAAAGTTTGAACTGGGCCAACGTTCTCCAAACCCCAACCCACTTGTGCTACCAGAACAATCTTCTCTGTCTCTCTGGGAACGCCAAGAGTCAGAATTTGAGGATGAAACTCTGTCAAAAGAAGGCATCAGGGAGGAGAAGCCCTGCGCTTGGCTGGTGCCGCCGTAGGTAGAGCGGTCAGAGTCCCACTGTCTTCCACCGAACGACTCACTCCTCCTGCGCTCCTTATCGTTTTCCTTCTCATCAGTGCCAGTCCCTCCGCTGCTTCCACCACTGACAAAGTGTACAGGCTCAAATCGAGGTCTGGAACCAAATTGTGACATAGGCATTTTCCTCATGGGCTCGTCTCCTGCAACAACATAATAGAGGTTAAAAAATAAAAAATAAAAAAGTGTCCAATTTGACATAAATAAATTATCAACCAAGATGGGCAAAAAGGGTTAATGTCATAAAAGTCCCATGAAACCTGTTTGAAGGTGTGATTTCATTCTTTTCTTCAAACGGGATGTTGTGGCAGAACTCAATGGTCAAGTTTCTGAAGTTGGCAGGTCAAAGACTGTAAAATGGGCAAACATTTTAACTTGCCTCCTTAACCATCCCCATTTACAGAGGAGGAAGATGTGCATTTCAAAGTGTTGTGCTACGCAGATTTGAGCCTTTAACGATAAGTCTGGTAATCGTCTGTATTTTTCTTATTGTTAACAAATCCAATAAAAAATGAGTAGCACTTTAACAGTAAATAACTACTTCTAACACAGAGATTGATGTGCATACATCTTTAAATAGCACAGGACAATGTTTCCAGAGTGTTACATTTTTAACGTTTAGATGACGGCCATATCGTCTGCCCAGAGAATACACTGTTGCTGCCGTTTACATTCTCCCCTATTGCAAATGTAAAAAACAGGAATACACTACCATTTGTGTTCTGTTATGCGTTTCCTGGGTACTATCAATGCAACTGCATTTAGTTGTGCAACATTTTGTTGCAGAAAGACAATAAATTATCCTTGATATATTGTCCGTAAAGCCAAAACCCAATATATCTTATTTATTTGTGCCAGACCCAAAAACATGTTTCTTCAAAACAATAAACTTGTGCAATGTAGTTAATTTATCGTCAATCCCACATACGCTCTCCTGCTGCCATAAAACTCAGTCATGCACCAAATATGCAGCTGAAAATTGAAACTTGCACTACTTTGCACCTCAAAAAAAGCAAATCAGCCTTTTGCTCAATAAATGAACGTTTTACATGTCTATGAGTAGTTATCAAAGTGTGATACACAATATATACATTTGGGCATATTTGGATATTATGATGTGTTCCACAAACAGCAGATGACCACAAGACGATACAACCCAGATCAACACTTACTACCATCAGAAGAAGTGGGTCTCTTTTTTGCTTCAGAACTAGGACTTGGGCCAAAGGAGGGCATTTCGCCAATGCCAGTCCCTTGTGCCATCACCAGCAGCGTCCAAATCAAATCCAAGCCATACCTGTTATCGAGGCAACATATGCGAGTTAGACATAACATGAATGGACAAAATATAAAACACACACACAACCTTTGGCCGGACAGAGTTAAGACTCCATGCTGCCTGAAGGCTCACAACACTCCGTGGAAAACAAACAGCAGCATGCAGGGACTGAAACACAAACTATCGATACATGCCTGGACAAAAAATATTTTATTTAATACTAATACTAGAAATAAAGTGGACGTTACGATATTAAACGAGGGAAATACAGTTGCAGTTGGCATCAAAACAAGGCCGTGACAGAATGACGCAGTAGGCCGAGTTATTTTCTCACAAGCTAACGTGTTTTCCAAAAAACCCACATATGAACATTTAAATATACGACTTATTAGCCGCGTCGCCCTCCTACCTCAAGGTGTAGCCTTCGGTTCGATTTGTACCTCTGTCCTTCGGCTGAGGAAGAGACCTTGCATGTATCCGTGTTTAGCTAGCGAGCTAACACGGGATCCCCGGAGGAGACAGCTAGCTTCAGCCAGCTAGCTGCTAGCTGCTAGCCGGGAGCTAACCCGGCTGCTCTTCAGCAGCAGCAACCTGCTCGTATAGTTTTATTTCGGATTCAGAAACCAAAATGCACGTGAGTGTCCTCTAGGTGTAGCATGTGAGACGGTCGGATTGAAAAGATGCGTAAAACTTCCTGGGAGCTCCATACACCCGTTGAACTAGATCGCTAACGTTAGCAGAAAGCCTCCATTTTCTAGTCCAGCTACAGTAAAAAAAAACATGGCGTCTGTCAGCGCGCTGACCCAGAATGCTTTGCTGCCGGGCAGTTTGAGCACCCTGCTGCAAGTTCACGTCAGACAAAACATATTAAGAATATATTTTTGTATTTACTGACTAATAAAATAAGCTACGGCTCCTTTAAAAATGTACACAGGTATCACTCATTATTATCCTGTTGAGGTAAATATAAATTATTAAGTATGTGAGTACTCTCAGTAACACTTCTTCAACTGTGCTGGCACTGTGCCCAAACTAAAAGGACGTGGGTAGATTTAATATTGATAATATTGACTCTGATTTCACTTAATGCAAAGAGGTTTTGTTTTGTTTTAATTAATGTAATGGCAATGGAATGAATGGATATTACATTATGCACCTAATCTTTCTTTTAGCAAAATCTTCCACAAATCAAAATTGTATAACTCAAAACCCTTTTTGATTATGTATGGGAATGGAACTGATATAAACTGTTTGATGAATATGTGCATTTTCATTCATGCAACTACTGTATTTGTATGTATGGAATGAATAGTCTTCTGGCTTTGTATACTGTCCCCTGTAATTCACCCGACAAATGTCTACAACTGCTCTTCCTAGTGTTGCAAACAAATGTATTTTTAGATGAAATGTTCCTCTTTGGGTGTCCTCTGCTTGTTCTGCAAATAAAAGTAATACTACCACAGTATACAAGTATGTGGTGCGAGTAAAAGTACATTTCCCTCTGAAATATAATGAAGTAGAAGTTTCATTGCAATTCATAAAGTAGATGTACTTTAAAATTAACTTAATTATTGCAGTTCACCATGCGCTTTCTTAAACTGTGACATGTATTTTATACCCATCATGTATCGCCAAATAATTAAGCCATAAATATTATATTAGGTGTTTCTATTGCACTGCATTTGTAATTTGGACCCCAAGCTTTGAAATGCTGTAGAATGTATTTTGTTTTTGTATAATTAAGTTAAAAATAAATTACAAAATGTATTCTTTACAATTTAACTGCTGAAAATGGAGGAGTCTCACTGTTGTAATACTCAGATACAGTAGAAAGTACTGAGTATGAGTCCTATTAGCAGAGTTTTACAGCCCACAAAAACTATGATGCTGTTATTTAAATAAATAAAAAATAAACCATTACTGTCCAACACTGTAAATAAAAGGCTAAAGCTTAATATGTTTGGATCATTTTGTTTTTATTGAAAATGTACATCAATGGAATCAAACTAAAGTAAGATATTTAATTATTTGTATTGTGGGAGGGTCTTTGACTCCAAGAAGTGACAACTGATACTAGAAAAATGTATGGCATTTTCTGACACCAATATGTTACTTTACTCAGATTCACGTCCAAAGGTCATAGGTAATAAACCACAAGTCTCCACTTCAATACACAAAATATATCCTTATAAATTATACAAATGCATGAGTATCTTTTTAATACTCCTATCTGGGATTCAGTTCAACTCCATCTTACACTAATAGTTGGCAAAAAAGGGAGCTGAAATGATAGGACAGAGCAGATATACATCAATAATATGCACCATTTGGAGAAAACAGCAATGAAGTTAAAATAGATTGCAAAACTGAATTATCAAGGGCTAAAAAACAAGCAGGTCAAAGATCAAATAGGTAATCAAATAAAAAGATACATGCAAAAAATATAGAATAGGCTGGTGAATATTAAAGCACAACGTTTAATAAAAAGGCCATTACATGTGACCTCCATGGTATTCTAGTGATTTGTAAACATGGGCAGCATCAAATGAAGTGGTAAGAAGGAATATTGCTTTGGCTTTCGCATTAAATCAATTTTAGTGTTCAGAATACCTGGAAGCAGGAGGTTTTCATTTCAAACTGGACTAGATTCGAGAAAACAACATGACTCATTATATTCATAACATGTTAAACATAGTGCATTAGGTGCTTCTTGACTTGTCTCCATGTTTCAAGAGCCTGTATTAAGAACCCTATTGAAAAGATGAGTGCATAGACCAGGTCATTGTAATTAAAATCATAATGTCACACAAGTCGTGTCAATGTGTTAACCCAAACTGATGATTTCTATGAACTACAAGCATTTATTTATATACATTAAGACATAACAGCAGATTTAAACTGTGCCCGGTTCCCAACCTGCATGGGTTTAGAGCGTCACCAGGTGGTCAGAAATACCATGCGAGTCCACATAAGGCCATTTTTTTTTTTTTTTAAAGAAGAAAAAAAAGGAGACGCGATGGGGAGAATAAAAAAAGGGTCGATACAGCGAGAAAAACGGGGAGAGCTAAAGGGTGCTTAGTTCTTGCTGAAGCTGCAATCCCCTCTTCAGGTGGTCAAGACAGATTAAAAGAAGCTAAAGAGACAAAGAAAGAGAAAGCCAGCAGTTAGAAAGGTGGCAAAGCAGAAACTCTTACAAAACAACACACGTCAATCGGATTTTTGAAAATACATATATAGGTTTGATTATCATAAATACAAAGTTAGGTGGTAAAAAATCTCTGGGATCATAGTTGTTCAAGCAACACAATAAGCATAAAACAATGAGATGATATTGTGCCCACTGATGATGCTGCATGATTGTTAAACTGTGAATTGATCACATCTCATCTGTGGTCCAATTTACAAGAGAAAAACAAGTGTTAACAACGATCCAAATACGACAATAAATGAACAAGTGTGCATATAATCTCCATCAAGTGGAAAAGGTGTTAGTAACAGCCCAAAAACAAACTGTGCACATTTAAACATAAGCAGAGGTAAAAAAGAAGAAGCCGCAAGATTTGGATTGCTGAAGGTGAGGTTAGAGCTGCAGTGACACACAGATACACATTAAGATAAATTATAGTAGAGCAGGTAATGATTAAGAAACCCTGAAGGATGGGGTCCACAAAGCCTCTGGTCACATTTGAGGTACTCAGTACCCACAAAGGCTGGTCCCTTAGCAAAGCTTGAGGGCTGAGGGCCTACTCAGTGCAGAGCCAGGGATTACTGCAAAGGAAAGTGAAACCACACAGACCAGTGAGCTGAGGGTTAGGAGGAGGGAATGGCTCTTTATTTGTCTTCATGTATGTTTTCCCTGGTAGCATGTGGAAAGGGTTTTTATGCAGTCTTGAATACAAGACAATTTGATCTCTCATAAGATAACCAAAGCAACCGTGAACCTTGAAGTGGTGAAAAAATAAGTAATAACTGATCAGATTATCACAGTAACGTTTATCGGCATCAACGTTCATTCACGGCCTTCGAGACTTGGACAGTATTAATCTCCAACTACGAACAAATCAACCGAAACAAATTACGCGGACCCATTTGGATTGATTAAACTTTTTGTCTAATTTACGGCAATATTTGTCATCCACAATGATTTTGGCCACAGTTGTAATATTTGGTGAAAAATTGGCCTTTATTTTCTTTTGAGATCATATTTTTGTATGTGTAACAGCGATACAAACACTGGACATCATAAGGAACTACTTTTAAATGTGCCTTCAAGGTAAGTGAATAAAAAGAAAGTTACAATTGAACTGACAGCATTAATATATACTTAGAAAACATCACATTTGTGTATAAAAAAGTGCAAATGTGAAAGCTAATACAAGAATGCAAATAACACATGACAATGAATGAGGTATGGGAGAAGTGTCAAGGAGATTAGGCCAACAACTACTCATGCATCTGGATAAAGTGAAACAGCATCAGCAAAAGGACATAAGTACCAGAACAAATCAAATCTCAAATTCAATTAAAGTGAGGTAATAATGAGTGGACACTTTAAAGTTATATTCCTTAAGATTTTCATGAAACGTAATCCCCTTTTTTTATATTATTCAATACTTCTGTAATCATGGTCTACATTGTTAGTGGTGTGGTCCGCCATTGCCGAGGTGGATTAATTTTGCTCTCGCTTGCAAGAAAGATTAACAGGAAAAGCTGCATCCATGGTTACCGTGTCATTGTATCTCGTCGATATCAGCCTCACTGTTTACGGTTCGCTCTCCTCCAGCCGTATCACAGCTGTAGTAAGATGCAGTGTCACGTTAAAAGCGATCAAGCCGTCGCAGGTGATCGGAAATTCAACCCCTTTTGGTTTGGCCCGGTTGTGAGCTGATCCACCCGTTGCTAGATGGGTGCATTTCTGACAAAGTAGCAGCTCTCGGGGTGATGCTGTACTCACGTGCTGTTAGCAAGGTGACGACAGGCCTAAAACCTTAAATCAACAAACTAACAATGTCCAAATACTTACAAGTTTTTCATTCAGAAACTGTTTGTAAAATGTAGAATCCCCATACTGATTGCGGTGCTTTAATCTGCAGATGACTCAATATGAACTTAATCCATCCTCGCATCAATTGACCTAATTCTTTCTTTCCTGTGATCTTCTGCAGATCTTTGACCACACATGTTGTTCATACTGAGGTCTTTCATGCCGGATGCATGTTTCACTTTACCCTCAGTACATTTCTGCCCATCACTACAGTAGCCATGTATGTTATTTTCAAAAAACTCACTCATGCAATTAATCACTTAATATAAAACAAAAATGTAAATTTGTATAAAAGAGTCCAGCCAAACAATGGCTTGTAATAACCATATAATATACAAGCATCATTCAGCAAAAACTGTCAAACTGATAGCAATGCCCAGCGTCTTCCAGAGAGCAGGGGGCATGTGGAGGGTTGAATTATGGGGGTTGGGTGAGGGTGAGGGTGGGGAAGGGGTACTGTAAAAAGATGATGGGTTGGAAACTCATTCACAGCAGGATGGCCACAAGGGAGCACTTTTTCTACAGGAATCCTAAGCTGGAAATGAGAGAGAAGGGCTGTTATTGCTTTCTTTTGAGTTGAAACATCATCACGACACACACCGCTTCACATGACAACACATCGACGTTAGTGACCAGGTGGCATTTAGAGAAGGGCGTGCTCCAAAAGGCTTGAGTGCACAGAGGTTAGGCAAGTACAGTCGTCTCTTTCAAATCAGCTGAATAAATGTCTTGTATTTGCAAAGGTTTTGTCCCGCCCCTGAGCTAATTTAATAAACAATGTGTTTGATTGTCTTCCTCATCAGCAGCTTACTTTTGTCTATTTTAAGAGTCCCGAGCTGCTTGAGGAGTTTACAGATTGCTAGACAGATGTCTTTGTTCACTTCTAGCCTCCCCAGTGGTTGAGACTCAACAACATCTCTCTGTGGATTTGGCTTTTTATCCACTCAAGAGGGAGGGGAGACAGCGGAAGTCATCATATGGCTGTGAGATCAACAAAACATGTCATCGCTACAAACAGACGGGCCCCGAGGCTGTTTGCTGCTCTGGTGTGGCCTGTGAGTCTCAGTTCAGCCTTCAATGGTTCTTTGTGCGATTGCAGGGCTGGATGGGGACGGACTTTGTAGAGCCACAAAAAAAACTGTTGTGGATTTAGGGAGGCAGATGGGGCAGTTGATCAAATGGGTGTGTGGGGAGCTAATAAACTGGTTGATTTAGAAGCTCGCACAAGGACAGTAAACACTGCCAGCTCAAGGATATGATGGACACAAGTGTTACAGGTGATATACTGTCAGCCTGCACTGGTGTAGCATAATTACTGTGCCCATTTATCTCAATGTATTACATATTAAAAGTGAAAATGAAATGCATGTTAATTTAGATCATATATTTTATAGCTTTCAAGATCCATTTTATTGTGTTTGAATTTTAATGTGGAGATGCAGAAAGACAGTTTTGTGCGCAGCCTGTTCTATATTTAGGCCAGTTGCAGGATATCAATTAAAGGGGAAATAAAGGTGAGAGCAGCAAACTCTCATTTGGCTGATGTTTATTACCAACTAGTAATTCTTTATTCATGTGCGGGTCATAAATTAAAAGTCGATCCCTCGCCTATATTTTCCGTTCTTATATTTTAAGACAGTCTGTGGTGTCTTACCAGAAAAGATGTCCCATGCAGCATGCAGCAAAAGCGGGAGGAGTTAACTGGAAAACATTACGGATGCAACATAGGTGACACATGCACTCACAGGACAGATTAATATCTACACAAGAAGCAGTTATTAATATTTGTGTCTTCTGAAAACTGAGGAAAACACTGAGGGATAAACATAAATATTATCCGTGATAACACTTGAAGTGCAAGACTGCTTTAGTCGGTTCTAATCAGTGAACCACAGACCAAGCTAAAGTTGCACAGAGGCCCCCGTTTTGGAAGAGAAACTTTCGATGCAGAGCTCATACAGAGAAGAAGTGGCTGTGAAGAAAATAAATTAGCAGGGAAGAAGATAAAGCAACAAGAACCTTCTCAGTGCAAGTGTCTTCTTCCATTTCTAACAGGCACGGCGTCACATCAGCTTCAACACAGAACCAGGAGTTGATTACCAACATGACGGGACCAACAATGGAAACAGCACTAAATTATACTCAAAACACATCTGGCTTCAAACACTGCCTGTAAGCATGAAGCATGCCGTCTCAAATGCTCATGGTTAGTGAAAGAACTACAGTATTAATGTCAGATATACTAGGAAAAACAAATATGGAAAATCAAACCGAAAAAAAACAAAGGACTGGCCACTGTGAGGAACATTGTCAAATAGATTCCACTGAAACAATTATGAAATGTGTATGAAATGTACTTTCAAGGTAATGGAGCCGTCCAGTAATTGTTTACAGAGTTGCAAGTAAGTTATTTACACAAATCTGTTCAGAGTATTTCTTTTCAGGATGAGGATTTCTGACAGTTGGCACAATTTCAACTATTTAGATGAGGACAGCGAGGCATTGTCACCGGTCACTCTACTCCTCTTAATTTTCCACATTGGTGATAAATTATGAATTGTGGTCAGCTCTCGTCAAATGGAATTTAGTGCTGATTGCTGAACATATTCTGTTATTTTCTCGAGGGTAAACTGGAGCATTGACCTCCTTTAGAAGATCAGAGGGAGAGTCTGAGAGAAGTCTTTGGCTTAGCCAACGCATCAAATTACACAAATATCTGGCAGATAATAAACAAGTGGTGACAGAGAAACGACTCAGCACTTGATCACATTAGCGGCACAGAGCGAAATTAAATGGAATGAATGCTGAAGGAGTTTGCATTACTTTAGGATACGGCTACATATTTTAGTCTGTCGCACAACATAAGAACCCCAAGGAATTTACCACAAACAACTTCTCACATATTGACAATGATATTCATGTCCTTATTTGGCAAAGAACCATGTAATATGTGGCCTTCCTCTCAGGTTCATAGGATCCAGCCTTTTCCAATCCTTCTACAACTGGATGTGGTTTCCTGAGATGTAAGGAAAGATGTCACAGGAAGTCACAGGAGGAAAAGAATGATACTTACTTTTTCCTCTCTTTGTCCCTCTTGAGCGTGGTGGAGGCCCCTGCCTGCTGGGCTTGGTTCTGCAAGAGCTCTGCAGCAGTCTTTTTCTGTTTGAACATGTTGAGCTCGTCGTCCAGAGACTTCCTCTTGTCCTCCACTTTCTTTTTCTCGTCCTGGTGGAGCTTCTTCAGACGGTCAAACTTCTCATGCAGCTATGCGTTGGTAAAAAAAAAAGACATCCTACTTTAGATTCTTTCAAACACGAGCAGAAACTTCCCTAAATAAGTGATGCACATGATATTTCAGGATGGTGTGGAGTCAGAGTTGAATGATACCTCTTTCTCTGCCTCTTTGAGCTCGGCCTCCTTCTCTTTGACTCTTTGGACAAACATTTGCCTCATTTCTTCTTCTTTTTTCTGCAGCTCACCCATGAACTCGTTCCTTTTAGCCTCATACGTCTCTTGAAGACTGACACGCAAAAGGGAATAAAACCGAGTTACAGAAACATGTAACCGTACTGTACAATGCACCGGCAGACACAAACACAAACATGTGCATTCTAGCAACACAAATTAAGGTTTCAATGATGAATGGATGCAGAAAAACACATAATGCAATAGAGAGCAGAGTAAAAACAAGTAGGTGGAGAATATGAAGATAGTCCAGTTGCGTGGGAGCAGTCCACTACCTGAAGGGCTTGCTGTCAGGGTCTGTGTCTTTAAAGCCCATCTCCTCCAGTTTGCAGCGGCGGTAGAGTTCATAATGGCGCGTGTGAGTCTGCTCTCGCAGGTCCTCCATGTTCACTCGAATCAGCATTTCTCGCAGCTTGACGAAATCACAATGAGTCTCATTTTCCACTGTGAGAGACAAACGCATCGCAGAGACACGTGAATGCTTCACTCAACACATCAGAAGGCTTCCTACTCATTACCGATCATGTAATTAGGAAAAAAGTATACAATAGCAGAAACAGCCGACATTAATCTACATAAAATAATCTCAAGTGCTAAAACATGATAATACAGAATAGTCTTTATGTCCTGTGGCTTGTTTATTGGTTTATAGACCGTGTGACTGTGTGAGTGCATGTTTACTCTCATGATGTCAGTCTACGGACAGAATCAATGTCAGATAAAGGACATAAATGTTACACAGAGCAGTTGGTAATTATTAAGAGAGCAATGTTTTTCATTTTTGTTGAGGCAATCCAGCATATTTTATTACAAATGGAACAATGACTGAGGTTCAAGTGCTGACTCTAAAATATATATATATATATATATAATATCTAACAATGCATTTACTCTCTCTAAAGTAGAGTTGCTCATTAATTAGTCAATTGATGAATTAAAAACTAGTGGAAACTATTTCTTTGGGTTTTGGAGGCGTCATCTTGGTGAATATTTTCTCTACTTTGTGGACTTTTATAGACCAAGAAATGAAACCAGCTTTCTACCTATAACACATTACCCGCTCAGTTATGTGTTGATAAAGTAAGTCAATAATAATAAATCGATTGAAACATCATCAGGGACATTACATTACTAGATCTGTAGGATATAAGAGCTCATGCAGCGCTAACATAGAGTGTGATGGTAGAGGCGGTGCTGCAGCTAAATGAGGTTATATAACAGCTTAATAACTAGTTTGCAGCAGCGGTTGGAGCCGGGGAGAAATATGAGGCCATGGAGAAGCAGCAGAAACAGGAGCACGCTCTCATTTCCTGTGCAGGATGTGACCTTGGCTTACCCTGCACCGTCCCCCAGGGGTACTGCCGGGCCTTCACCATCTTGTTCCCAATCTTCACCTCCTCCGTGCTCCCCACCACGGCAAAAGGCAAATGGCTCTGTGGAGCAGAGGAAAAAGCAACGTTGGTGTGACATTTTCTTCAGGACTTTCGAGAAATTCTCCCCACAAACCACCAAGAAAAGTCCACATGCACATAATGACGCTCTGCTAATATGTCATTACTCCAAAAACGGAGACTGTTACTGCAACAATCTCATTCACACATGCTCAGGGTACATTCCTAACATCGCTTAGAACGGGACTATTCGCAGACCACAGAAACAGCTTTGACAAGAGGATGGATGAGTTAGTTTCTATCAGAACAGAGTGGTGGTCAGACTGGACAACAGTCAAGAACTCAGTTCAGGAGAGCTCAGGCCTTTTCACAGATCAGCCCTCATAAACAGCTAAGTGTGCCTCGTCGGTCAGTGACCACGGCCCGTTCCCACACTGCGGGCTTCCTGCAGAGCGAGCTGGCTGATTGTGCTGCTGTGAACACACTTCTCCCTGCATGGAGCGACTTCCTGGCAGCCTGAGCAGACCCAGACACAATACCTGTCCTGATTCTACATCACGTGGCGTTTATGCCGCTAATGCATAACAGAATTTATGTTAAAGCTTAAACACAAGTAACGTGTTGGGTGTGCATTTCCTTCAGATTAAAGGGAGGATTGTTTGGTCAATATTATCTTCCACGTCATTTCTAATATGACCCAAGTAACATATTCTGTGTTAAAGCATGTGATGTGGGTATAAAGTCCGGAGACTTACGTTCATGGTGGAGTTGATCTCTGCCACAGACTCGTCATCAGTGGGGAACTGATAGATCTGCACTCCATTGCTCACCAGCTCACTGGTGATTTTGATTTTAAACTTCGCCAGCTCGCTCTTGGAAATGGCGTCCGACTTGGCGACGATCGGTATGATATTAACCTGCATTTGAGAAATTAGGAAATGACAAGGTGCAGACAATGCTTTCAGATATGCAGCTACAAACTACATGTCTATAAGTGGCAACTTTCTTTCACCACTATTTGCATAGTACAGTGTTATAAAAACTTTCTTTTTTTAAAACATTTGTTTAAAGTACCACATGGTTAATAACAGTGCATAGTCACATAATTCTGGTATTTTAGAAGTTCTCCACCAGCATTCAGGTTTAGTAACAATAAAATGCACCGAAACCCCTTTCTTTTATGCCTCTTTCAATTACTGGCAGTGGTTACCCAGAAAAACCTCTGCTCTCTTCATCATTTCAACACATCACAGTAGCTCTTTCTAGCAAATCTGAGTGTATCACAAACAATTACACATTCTTAACCCTCCTGTTACCTTCACATTTACTAACATATTTTACCCTCTGGGTCAATTTGACCCCAGCAATTAAAACCTCCAGAAAATTATTAGAATTAATATTGTTTCCCAAGTTTAAGTGTGAGGTACTTTATGTTTGTTTGTTGACTACCTAAACAGCCCTTTAAATATATGAAAAAGTTGATATTTCTTATATGTTTGACAGTGAAAAACAGCCTGGGGTCAAATTGACCCCAAAGAACACCGACATTAAACATCGAATGGGGTCAAATTGACCCTAAGGTAACAGGAGGGTTAAGCACAAAGATAAAAATAGTAAATGCAGCAAATGGAGCAGCAGGCTTTCATCTCCTGCTTCAGATCACTTAAAGCTCTCCAAACATAGTGTTAATAGTCAGAGTCAAATGATTTCAACAACATGTGTGCAATCCATGTTATCCAAAAAGAAAAGAAAGGAGGTAGGGAGGGAGGAAGAGAACAAAATACATTCTTACAAATGCACTTACAACTATCTGATGAGACTTTTCCTCTAACAACTATTTTCTACCAGCTCCATTGCACACACATTCCCGAATGATTTGCTCACTAACCGGAGGCCATTTAAAAGCAAGGGACGCTCAGGGTCATGTGAACAAGTAATGATTTACTTCCCTCCTGTCTGGTGGGGAATCAACATCTTGCTCATGGACACTTCAGCAGAGGTTTGTTTGTAGACCCCAGAGGTGAATGTGTAAACAGAGGATGCTCTGCTCTGGATCACGCTGTTGTGAGCACTTGCCAGAAGGCACAGCTGCTCTGGCAAATACTGAGCCGACTCTTTGTACAAAATCCAGGACGCCCATGCAAATATGCTACTGTGGAAAGGCCCTCACAAAAAAAAACGAGGAGGCTGCACTCACCGAGCAGACTGCATTTCACAGCTGACCTACGCCGACGCAGTAACAAGACCACAGCCAATTGGCATGCAGGCAGATGGCCTAGAAAAGCTTTATGACCCATGACTAGAGTAGATAGATCAAATGCTGCAAACAACAATGCCGTGCCCAAAGATTTACCTTCAGTATATATGTTGCATGCTGCAGTAAGTTTATCCCCGTTTGTAAGCATTATAATGGTTATTCTACAACATCATTCTTCTGCCGTACAACGGTCCTTTTCGTTTAACGCTAAAAAACGAAATAAAACCACAGACAACATGCATGGCTATAACATTTGTGAATCTTGCAAAATTGCAAATAAACTGCACAGGGTCTATCCATTAAAAGAGCCAGGATTAAACTCTGACACTAATTGTAATTGATCTGGAACTAATGGAAACACCCAGGATTTTTCCAAAGCGGGTATCTGGATAAAATATCCCAAAGCTTCAAAGAAACAACAAAAACAACTTCAACAGGAAACTTAGAGACCTTAAATAGCATCTGGCTGATGATAATAGTGTGAAACAAAGCTCACCTTGCTATCAAGTTTCTTCATAGTCACCAAGTCCAGGGATTTGAGCGAGTGTCCCGTGGGAGCGATGAAATACAGGCATGCATGGATGCGGGTGTCGTGGTAGCTGTGTAGCGTGCGCTTTATTTTCAGTTCTTCTTGTAGATAGGCTTCAAACTGGGTATCAATGAACTCAACAATAGATTTGTAGCTGTCAGAAAAAGGAGAAATGGGAAAGTAATTTGAGCATATCTTTTTTCTTTTCTTTTCATGCATTGTATAATTAGCATCTGTCATGATTCAAAGCAATACATGTTGTGTCACTCTTACAGTATATAAAAAGATGAACACTGGTTAGAAAGAGACAAACTGACCCCTTCTTCAAATTTGGAAAACAAAGACAGTATTTTGAGGGGCTTTTGTCAACATAATACACAACATTAACTTGTTTAACCCTTGTGTTGCCTTAGGGTCATTTTGACCCGAATCAATATTACACCCTCCCCCCGCTTTAGGATTAATTTGACCCCATTCAATGTTTAATGTCGGTGTTCTTTCGGTAGTCAACAAACAAACATAAAGTGCCTCACACTTAAACTTGGAAAACAATATTAATTCTAATAATTTTCTGGAGGTTTTAATTGCTGGCGTCAAATTGAACCCAAAGGGTAAAATATGTTAGTATATATAAAGGTAACAGGAGGGTGAAACATTGAATCGGGTCAAAATGACCCAAAGGCGGGGGGAGGGTGTAATATTGATTCGGGTCAAAATGACCCTAAGGCAACACAAGGGTTAATGAAGCATTTAGGCCAATCTCATCAATTCCAAAAGGAATATTATGAGACTATTGTTTTTACATGGTATTTGTGTTTAGTTGGTCAAGGGTAAAAAATAAAATACTGAAAAGTGTACATTTTAGTAAGCAGGCATATATTATTTGTTCTTAATTTTACACCTGGTATTTACATTTGAGAGGAACGTCCTGGTAAACACTAAATATTTAACGAAACTGAAAATCAATTCGATTCAATTTTCAGTTTCGTTCTCTGCGAGGACCGACCCATTTGGAGGAAGGTCTCACCTCACCTGGATGACCCAATTTCAATTCATTGAAAAAGTCTGAACAAGAGTGCTGAATATATTGTTTAAATAGTCATTTTCAATCAATAGACCAATACAATAAATCATTCAACATTACCTGAAAAAACTGAAAGTTATATGTGCTACAGAAAATTAACAAAAATATGTTTGACCTCATGCTATAGGGACTACAGATCAGAAACACACAGCTTGTGTACATGCTGGAGAATATTTAACCAATTCCAATTCACAGTATATGCATGTATACAATTAATTATGTCCATGTTATTTATTTAATTACGGTAATATGATACTGAACAATTTGTGAAACCTGAAAAAAAATGCACAGTGTGCTGCATTATCCTCTGAAATGCCAGAGTGCATACTAACTAAATTAACTGTGAAGAATCCAAAAGACAACAAGGGTAACAGACACCGGCAAAGAGACGTAAACTACCCTCCACAATGCATAGAAGGGATTGTAATTATCTGTAAACTCATATCTCATATTCATGGACTATACTTTATTGCCTTGGTAGAAGTCCAGTAACGAAACAAGTTGACTATTGCATGTATTATAAAAGAAACAAAGGTTTAATATCTTGTAAACAATTTGATTTGGCTGCAAAATACATACTCTCATTAACCGTTTTTATATTCTCTAGTGTCTAAAGCATCTATAAACTGGCCTTCTTTGTATAATCCCAACATATAAATGTGTGTTTATCAGTTAACTATGTGTCACGGGATCGTGCGTGCCAAGTTACAAAAATGCACTCGCCGGCCGCGATTCCGTCATGTTCCAACTGGCTTCACTTCGGCGAGTATAAACTAATCTTTAGCGATTAGATTGTGGATAGCATTGGTCACAATATTTTATGTTTGATTTAATACTTGTAAAACACCGGAACAAGAGAAAGCATCTACATCTGATTTTAGTTTGTAAGAGTTGATAGAAGGAATCTGCTGTGGAAACTCCCTGAGAAGGCGACTGGATGCCACATCCTACGGGTCGGGTACGGTTTCAGTCAGGATCGGGACCAAAAGAACCTGAGCTCCCAAAGGGCACCGAGCTCTCACAGAGTCATTGTATGTCAGGAATGTCGTGTGCATGATCAAGTGGGGTTTTTGGCTATTGCTCACAGGCACAAAGATAGATAGATCGCCTGTCAGTAACAACAACAGACCATTATGAAAGAAACCAGTTTCTCTCTCAAAGAAGTGACATGTGTCCAGATTGTATTACCTGTCTTCTTTATTAATCTGATCTCCGAAGCCTACAGTGTTGACGACAGTGAGTTTGAGGTTCACGTTACTCTCCTGAAGCTCATAGGTGTTGGATTTGAGCGTGACTCCCGGCTGGTTGTGCTGGGTAGGCTCTCCCTCAAACTTGGTGTTGAACAACGTGTCCATGAGGGTGGACTTCCCCAGACCGGTCTCGCCTAGACAACACAGAGAAATATCATAATGTTAGTGGGATCCGACAAACCTTGATCTTGGTTTCCTTCAGACTAAACTGTTCTCTGCACCTCCATTCACCCTGCATATATCTTTTTTATTTTGTCAGCTTCTGTGCAAAAACATTGTATTGACCACATTATTTCATGAAAGTTAAGTATTATTTGACATATTGAAGATATGACTAAAATACTAAATATATCATATATACTTCATCACAAAAGCAGCAGAAGTAGTTGCTTGTTAACTGATAAATCAGTTTACTGTGAACAGTCATATGACTCAGATAAAGAGCTCCCTCCATCAGAAATTCTATTTTTATTCCTCACAGCCTGACCTACAGTCTAAGCATGTTAGCCCATTTTTTATGCTCCAAATTTCTCATCTTCGCTCAGAATGTGGGACTGACTCAGAACTGAGGTACAAACTGGAGAGAATTGCAATCAAACCTCCTATAAGCTATATAAAAAATGACATCATATAAACCGTGTGCAGAAATGTCTGTCGACTGTTAGCCCAACGGAACCAATGATCTTCTTATATTTTATTCTCTTTGTGTGATAAAATATAGAGAAACAGAGATCACATGTCTTTGCCTCGAGTAATGCCTGTACTAATGTGAGTTGCTTCACTTGTGAGTCACAGCAGTTACAGTTAGCAAGAGAAGATTGTGCTGGTCTCCTGCATTCTTTTTGCTTTCATATTCATAATGTATAGTTAGAATATTTGTGAAGAGAGATATGGTTTGGTTGTACAGCCCAATTATTAAGTAACTATAATATTAGTATTCTTTAAATTATGAAAAACACAAAAATTATTGTTGGCAATATCCACTTTACTCTCCGTCACAAATATAAATAGACTCAGCGTATCCACAAAATGCTTTTCAGCTTGAAGTCGAGTCGAAACCATCCCACTAAAAATGGCCACCAGTTTCACCTATCATCAAATTCTTACAAACATACACATTGTTGAAATGCAACTAGACATCTAAACGGCAACATAACACAAAGAGATAGCATAAATTGCACATGAGGTCTAAGAGAGCAGAAGCGAATAATTACCATTTCTACTGTACGTGTGTGTCATGTCTTCCCCTCTGAGTTAAACTAAACTTAAAGTATTAGGAGATGTTTGGGGAAAAAACACACAGAAAGCAGAAAGAGAAAACATTGCCAACTAAATAGTTACACATTTCCATTGCTCCTTGGGGATTTAGCAAAAGAAAATGTGTAACATGCCGCAGGAAGTAATGCAATGTCGACAAAAACTTAAACATCTTAAGTTCAAGCCAGCACTCAACACGAATGGAGTGGAAAAATCTTAAAACGCCTCTCAGTATAACCCAATACAATGAAACAGCACCACAAATTATAGACCTTTAAAATGACCAAAAAGTTGAACAACCACTTTTCTAAAAAAACTTAAATCTTGAGTTTATTGCATGACTGTATTATATTTCATTAGTTGTAGCTGCGTGCACCTCATAAACTGGCAATTGAGTATATGTGAGTAAATAATCCGAGCACTGAAGTAAAAAAAAGAATAATCTCACTGTGCAAAGCGCTTGTATTCTATAGGTTAACAGTTGTAAAGATGAGAAACTAAAATTAAATATCAACTACAATTCTGAATTTCTTATCTATAGTTATCTGAGCGTCTCACTCATCATAGTAACCAATGACAACGGGCTAAAAATAAATCTAAGCAGCTCAAATACAGAGCAATGTGCTTTGCATCGTGTGGAAAAGCCTGACTTTCATTGAGGCAAATAGGTCCTCTTTTAGCCTCAGGAGAGAGAGAGTAAAAGCATTTCCACGCATGACATACTCACCAACACAGAGGATGTTGAAGCAGAATCCATGGTTGACAGATTTGTTAACCAGCTGATCAGGCATGCTGTCAAAGCCGACATGGCCTGCCAGAGGTACAGTACGAGCACCTTCACCCTAAAAATCAACATAAAACATTTGAGTAATATCAACCACTTTATGCATTGAAATGCCTTGCTAAAACTAAAAGACTATGGCTTCTCTCTAACACTCTATATCATATACAGCTATATAAGTGTTGTTCTGTCGAAAAATAACATAATATTTTCAAATTGCACTCGCCTTAACACACTTATACAATATGTACCACAACATTTGATCATGTGAGTCTTTGAGACTGACTTCAGGTTCAATGTTGCTCACTTCCTGTTTCCTGAGTCGAAACTGCCTTCCAACAAACAAGACAGCTACAAACCACAATGTACATAAATGGAAAGGTTTTGCTGATAATGTGTCAAGACAAATTAAAAAAACAACACAGAGCTTTGACAATAAAGATATACTTTACTACTGGCAGAGTCCAGTTTGCCACCAATGTGTTTCTGTGGTGTCACTTTGATTTGAACCTTTAGCTCCCTATTTTTGTCCGGTTGCACTTCCCCTTCACGCTACTTTTATTCTATTTGTACACACACTATCTCTGAGTCTGGACTAGAGTCACAAAAAACACCAGAGTGTAAAAGCACTGTTGTTACATGAGTGTGGGGGCGTGTGGCTGCTGGTGAGTATCTTCATCTCTGTGAATCTCATTTTGGCAGCCCACGTCTACATTATGAGGGGCAGGAAAGCAAAGAATTTAGATTATATGGCAAAGTGAGGGCTCTCAAACAGCTAGACCTCAACCAACCAGCCATTATGTGACTGAACATAACACAGTGTTGGTAAACTTGCTCTCCAATGTGGCTTTGACAGGAAAGCATTCCGTTTGAGGGTCAATTTAAAATAACTGGTTAAGCTTGTGGTACTGGACCATTGTGAATTATTTGGATAGTTGAAATTGGCTTTAAACAGCTGAGGGAGTATTTGGGAAGCTGGGGGTAATGTGAGTGGACAAACAGCCTTTCCTCTTCAGCTGCAAGTGCAACATTCCTGAAATCATTCTTGCTTTTTCAAGACATTTACAGCCAAGCTACACACCGCGGGTTTCCATTCACTGGGCCTCAAAGGGTTATCAAAATGCAAAACCCTGCTATTCTGAGAACTATTTCTGGGTGTAGTGGCTTCCTCCCCCCCAAACAAAAGCCAGGTAAACTTTACACACGCATTTCAAAAGACAGCTTCCAAACGAAGATAACCGAGCATATGTTTGGTCCAAACGTGCTATGAACGTCAGACAACGCCCAGCAGGAAGTTAACGGGACTTAACGTTATTTGAAACAACATAACGGAAATGAGCACCGTCGCTGTGCTGATACGGGGGCGTTCAGAATGAATGGCCTACCGACGGGTCTATAATAGGTGGTCCGTGTCCCCGTGAGCTAACGCTAGCTACGTTAGTACAGAATACACGGGACGGTGTTTAAAATATTGAATTCCACAAAGCCCCAGTTTGTTTGAAACCGTTAGTTTTAGCCATCGATATCGGCGCAGGATGTCTGGAGGCGTTAGCTCACGGAAATGAAGATTTGTAACATAAAGCTACGATTGATCAACCTGGGGATTTTTTTTTTTAACACTTATTCTATAAAATCAATCGACAAAGGCTAAACGCCGCCAAACGTCGTTGTTGCTTGGCGACGTTCCATTGAATTGTGGGTGGACTATACGTTAAACATGAACAGTGTGCTCGCTAACATAAATATCTCCCAAACGTAACGCTACGATTATATATTTGACATTGGAAAAGGATGGCAAACACATTTCAAAAGCGATGTGTTAATGGTGGGAACGGCATCCTGATAAAAAGAGGTTACTCACCGCTTGCCTCGCTATCTCAGTTGACGCCATGGTGATTACGGAGGACGAAACCTTTAACCGCTGTCTCTAGTTCGCAAAGGAAGCGGAGTTGTGGAAGTTACGCCGAAAGGTGGCCTTGTTGGAATGTACCACTAATCCACATACTATTATACTGCTTTAATAGCTGTGCTCACATTGGGAGTTATTTAATTGAGACCAATCTAAACGCCAGATACAACTCGGCTCATGTTTTGAAAAATGGCGTTCAAAAAAGTAGGAATAAAAAGGAGCGCTGTTCACTGGGCTCCCCCACATTATGCCTTATTGGTGTCGTCCAGAGCTAACTTGAGAGACCAGTCAATGAAATCACAAAGGAAGATGACTGAATTCCGAAAGAAAAACATTATGTCTTGATATAACTTAAGTAGGACTGATTTGTCAAAGGTCCATTTCTGAATAGAAAGGGATTTCACCGTAACGTTAAATAAACTACACGGACTAAATTCCTAAATACTTCGGTCGTTTACTTATTTATGTACCTATATTTAAGACATGGAACAGTGGTGCATATTAGAGCGTTATTGAGAGAAAGTCACGTCAGCGGTTCAAAAACTCCCGATTTTCACGATATTAGACTTGATGTGGTTCCTGGAACAGAAGTAGCTGGCAGGCAATGTGCATACGTAGCTATTTGATAGAAATCGATACAAAGATATTAATTATGTACAATATTAATATAGAGGAACTACATATGGATTTATTCATATAAATTTGGAGTTTATTATTTGAAACAAAATGTACTTATATTTGAGGATTAATAAGTGGAACAGCTAGAGTTACCTGCCTTGTTAACATATTTTAGGCTAACATTTCCTTGAATATTAAGAATCTGTAACATTTAAGTGTTTGACACACATATAACATCGATATATCTGCGAATTAGTTTAAATGTACAATGTTTTCATGTTTTACAATCAATTGATTTATTATCCACCATTTCTGTAAATATAATCAATCGGAATGAACGGAGATGACGTGACTCTCATTACACGGCTCTGGTTTTTGGGAAACTCCCATTCAAGGCGTCTTTGCTTCGGCGACCAATAGGACGGAGGCCGTTAATTTAAAAAGCAGCCGCGGTCCTCGCAAACGAAAATTCTGACCATAACAAACGTGTATCTAGAGAGTAAAGGAGCAACCAACAGCGTTATCATATAGTTAGACCGAGGTAAAGTTGAGGCTAAAACTCGGATATCAACGGAACTGTTGCATGTAAGTTACGTTGTGTTAGGATATCTTACAAATACACGGTAGCTAACGTTGGAAAGCTAATTTAGCTCTTTTCGGCAATATTGTGAATGTGTTCTCTGAAGTGCATCAATAAGTGATTATCTTGACCTAATGAGTTGAGTTAGCTATAATAATACCGCTGAATAATATATTAGGTAGGCGTTTATATTTTAATTTTGGCGTTATTACGAAACTGCAAGATTTGAGTTGGCGTTAGCCGTTTGAGTGCAACAAGACAGCTGAGTGACGTGTTAAAGAAGACTAAAGACAGCAGCCCAGGTTGTGTTTCAGCGGTCTGGGGGTTAAAGGAGGAATGTCATTCATTAATGATCGCTACAGTTGTGGCTGTTAAGTGCTCTTAAACTGACCGCTTGGCTATTCGTCTCCCTGTTCTCTTCCTCTGGAATGTTTGGCTAGTGTTGGATATCGGTCATTTGTCAGATAATGGATAGAAATCTCAATTGGAAGTCTACTCGCCATCTTTTTTACAGAGCTTAAAATGCATCAGTCTCATTTTCATGAGCAGAGAAGTGTGTTCAGTTGTTAGAAGAAAGTGATAATGCCCGCTCTTATCCCAAAGTCCTTAAAATATCATCCAACAACACAAAACTGTCATGACAATAAAAAGCTGAAACGAGATGTTTCACATTTGTGTTTAAACCGTAACCGTTTATTCAAAGTAGTTTTCTGTTTACTTGTGGCTCTCTTGCATTGTGATTAATAACCATGTGTTCCAGTTGCTAATATCATTTTGTTTTTTCAGATGCAATGGACAACATAATCTTTGCAGAGCGCGAAAATACAGGTCTTCATCCACCTAATCTGAAGATGCGTCAGCGCCTTCAGTCTGTTCCAGGTAAATGCCAACTATGTGTAATTTGTATTTCTTTAGCAGCAATTTTGGTCGGTTAACCTGTTTGCTTTTTTCCCTCCCACCAGAGAAACTCTTGTCTCCTATGAGCGCCAAAACCTTCCACACTCCTCTGCCGTTTGGTCGGAGGGCTTTTGGTGCTGTCAACAAAAGAATTGCAACCCCTGTTGTCGGCACACAAGAGACGTTAAAGCCACAGGTTGGAATAAAACAGTTACAATCTAAAAGTACTGTTGGACCACAATGTGACCCATTTGCTCTGTACCTCAGACTATTCATGTACTAATGATGTAGTATTGTTCCCTGCAGGAAACTAAAGTAAAAAATGCTTCTCTGATCAAAATGGACGAATACCCAGAAATTGAGAAGTTCATCCCATATGACCCACTTGGTAACAATGATGCATTCAATAGTGACGGTTCCCAGTAAAACCCTTTCCTTCTGGTGCTACCAAAATATCATACTAAGAAAGTTAATGGCATTTTACTTTAGAGAATAATACATATTTATAACGTGACACACTTGGCTATAAGATCACATTATAGCAATGGTGTTGGATGTAAAATGTTGCGCAATCAGGAAGTCTGAGTCCATTAATGGTTTATTCCCTCAGGACTCAATCCATAGAGAGCCGCAGAGATTTTTTGTTTTGTAGGCCAAATGCTAAAGTTTGCCTCTCAATGGATCCATGACAAAAGGCCAATGGGATTTTACAATTGATTGGGGATTATTGTAGTTAAAAAGCTTTGTGGAAAAATGATTTATGATAAGTGTATGTTTTGTTCAGCAAGATTATTCACAAATAAACACTAGATAAATGCAATTGCCACAAGTACAAAGTTAACATTGGGCTACAAAACGCATGACTGAGGAGGTACTAGCTGTAAAGTGGACTAGTCGGCCTGATTTGTTGTTTGATATTCCAGAGGTGTATTTACTGACATATTTTATATTGTGGAACAAAGTTATTTCAAGCATTTTTTTGTTCATTAATGAAACTAATTTATTAAGAGGGGATGGAAGTCAACAAAATGTTAACTAGTTGTCTGACTCATTTCTGCAACGCTCTATTCAGGCTCATCTGTACAGTAGAGAACTGCATGCCAAATATATTAATGATTCAACATTTTCCTCACAATGTTTTGAAACGTGTGTATTTAATACATGATTTTTGACCTTTTCCAGAGTTTGAGAAGTACAGCACACCTGAGGATTTGATTCTTCTCGGTGACTTTGCGCTGCCTGGACTCGCACATTTCCCACAAGCTCATCTGTGTGAGGACGACCTGGACATGTTGGACCCACTCCCAAACCAGTCGCCTGTAAAGATGCCAACACGTTCAGGTATCGACTTTCGTTCAATCATTGCTGCATTCGCACTTATTGTTTGGGTTGAAAACGTATCTTTATAAAGTATCTGTCTATGTTGAATCAATAATAAAAATTCAAGCACAGCACGAGGTGGTTAAAGTCCTGTAGAACAACATCTTATTGTTCCAATAAGTTTATGTAACATTAAATTGAAAAATAGTTTATGGATGAAATGCCCAGATGAAGTTTCAGTTATAGTTTAGTCAAATGAAATACTCATTGAATAAATGATATTGCCATAAAAACAATCATTAATTTGCAACATTTGTCTACAGTTCTCAAATGCCACCTACGGTTGTGATGCAAATTAATTTCATCATGTCTATTGCATTGCCCTACCCCTAAAGTATAGATCGTTCACCCAAATAACAATATACTCGCTTAACTCTAGTGTTTACAAACCGTGCAGAGTTTAAGGTTTAATTGCCTGATGCGTTTGATTTTTTTTCTTTACACCATCATTTATCACTGAGTAAGAATCAACAATTGTCTGGTGACTGTAGTGATAAGTATGGTGCGTGTGCTCTAAGGGACACGTATCATTAACCTCCTGCTGTATCATTAACTGTATCTCCCCTCTGCAGATCATTGCTCAGAGCTGGACGCCTTTCTGCAAACACTCGATGAGCTGACTGTTGAACTTCCTTCAGAGGAGTCTTTTACTGAATAAATGTTTTATATATATGTTTTTATTATGCCATTTTTAGTGAAATAAAGTTTGTATTTATCCGTCTCTGCTTTCTGTTTTATTTGCTCTACAGTGCTGGGTTTATCATTGTGAAAGCCTGTGAAGTATCAGGGGAGTGTTCTGTGTACTTCCTGCTTTGCAGTCCATGGTGGTCACATGTGAGGGATACTCATTAGAATGAACTTTGTCTCAGTTCCTCTTAAGGAAAAGAGCATATCGGCTGGACTCGTCAATCGTTTGGGTGAATACCTTAAATGATCGATATCCTATTCCTATCGATATTAACCGCGTCTGCTGCGCTTAATGATTAATGAGCGATAGTTAGAGTCTAGTGTGCGCTTTGACCAAAGAGCAGGTGAGTAAGATTGTGGCAGAATCCGAGTAGAGACTCTACTATGATATTTGTGTACGGTGTTAAGTGAAGATGTTTTGCATTTAAACGTAGCTTTGTTTCACAAAATGAGGAACTTGGTGTATATGTTGCAGCATTGTTAGTTGCAGATTTGTGCATTCTCACACTTGTACGTGTATATTATAAGACTTTCCTGTCATGACGCAGCGGGAACCAGTTTCCAGTTTATAATTCTCCACTGATTTCTCCGGGGTGTTTTCTAAATATAGGAAGTAGCCTTGAACTCCTCGCGCTGGGAGCCGAGCAGCATGAATGAGGATGGATGCAACTCAACTGGATGTGAACCAGCTGTCCGTCATGCCGACGCCCACGGCGAGCAGACAAGGCACCGTTGTGGCGCGACTCTCGAGGTATGGCATGCAGGTCCTGCCCAGCGCCTTCCAGCGTAGGTCGAGGCTGCAGAGGCAGCGGGAGGTCACTGACAGCTGCGCACCGGGGGGGCTACAGAGGGAGGCTCCGGAGCGAGGCTCGCTCACACCCGCCATGCGTAAAACATACCTAAAAGAGTTGCTTCAGAGCACCCCGTCGCACGGCGGGTTGAGCAGCGTGCTGTCACAAACTCGCAGCGTGTCCTCCGAGCAGGACGCGGGCTGCGCTTTGTATCCGATGGAACACGCGTGGATGCTGTCTGCCGTGGAGGGAAACTACCAGACTATCCTGGAGTTCATCTCCGAGGACCCCTACCTGTTAACCAGGAAGGATTTCATCAGCGGGTACTCGGTCCTGCACTGGCTGGCCAAGAGGGGACAGGACGAGACTCTGCTCAAACTTCTGAGGTCCGCAGAAAGTGCGGGGATCCCTGTGAACGTGAACGTGCGGGGCAGCGGCGGGCTCACCCCGCTGCACGTCGCCAGCCTGCACAGGCAGTACACCGTCATCAAGCTGCTGGTCGGCGCCTTCAGTGCCAACGTCGATGCCATGGACTACAATGGGAAGAGGGCCTGGCAGTATCTGGAGGGAGACGCCCCGCTGGAGATGAGGGAGCTGCTGGGGACCTGGGATGATGAGCACAGCTGCGCATGTGCGCAAAACGTCAACAACAGCGCTGGGGCGATGAACGTGACCGCACATGAGCTCGATCCAGAAGAGACTCAGGCGGTGGACTCCTTTGACCAGACTCAGAAAGGGGGCAGCTGGAGGTTCAGGGTCATTAGGAAGCTGATACCCTCCTTTTCGTTTCTTGGTAACAAAAGCTGAGTGGTTATTACACGAGCCTTCAAATATGTGCATTCTCTCACCGGTTCAGTGGTTCCCAACCTGAGAATCTTATTTTTGCTGCTCAAGTCTTAAACAAATGTTAGCAGCAGCACAGACACTTTCTGGGAAATGCTCAAACCACTTGGGGTGGACAGTCCAGCTGTATTCGCAGAATGTGAATGGACGTTTGAACTATGTGTGGAAACAAATTATGGGGCTGCCCAAAAAGAGTAGTTTTATGAAATACTTAAACCTTCTAAACTGTTCATGACTTTACCTCTGTGCATAACTTGGGAGATGTCTCCAAGACATTTTAAGGAAGCCAAGCTTGAGAACTGCTGCCATGTCCACAAATGATCTATTCAGTCGCAATATTGCAGTTCCAGAATTATTTTGCACTTCAATAAACTTACAATTGACTGAGGTTCTCATTTTTCTTCTGAGCCAGTTCTGCTTTTGTACAAAAGTGTAGCCATTGCTGACGTGGCTTTAGCACCAATGTAAACATGTCATTGTTGGTCTTACTCGAGATTTGACTTGTTAATAGCGGTGCGGTCTTTGGCACGAGCAACAGAAAGAGCTCGAATTCTGGCCAAACTAGAAAAACATTTTGCATGAAAGTATTATCTGCGTTGTGAAACCCACTTCAGCGCTCTCTTCTGCTGCGCACAGCAATGCCCATGTGATGTCTAGTTTACCCCAGGAAAAAAAGTTAATAATTTACAAAATAAAAAGGCAGATCAGCCTCATAAAGTTTGATCAAAGATCTTTTATTGTCAAACATGAGCAGAACCATAGTATCTGTACAAACAAAAACTGCTGCTCCAGATAACATGGCTCCCTCCAAAGGGTCAGGCTCCGCAGCTGGAGGTTCTGGCAGATGTTGGGATGCTGGGGTCCAGGGACCCCCACGTTTACAGGCCAAGCTTGGTCCTTCTCCAGTGTCTCCTCTTGGAATTGTACCTGAAAGAGTTAAATGAATGCATCAGGGGAGAACAGTAAAACAATTAAATGCAATTTCTATATTAATGGTGTTCTTACTCATTTCCTTTGACATGTAAAGACTACAAGGTAGCCCAAGACTACTAAACAGATGGTACCAGTATTCTCATTCAAATTAAGGCAGATGAAAGCGTTCAGTTAAAATAATGCAAATTTGGCCAAATCAGTGGCGATTTCAGAGGACCTAAACAAGAGTGATATACCCCTACATGATCACGTGAACAAAAATCTTTCAGCCAAACAATTTAATGGACATATCAGCCACATTTGGGCAAACTGTAAATGTTCAGCGACAGAGCTTCCTTATCACCACCAGTAAGCAGGAATAGGCGCTATGTAGCAGAAAGATGCTCTCAGCAGGATTAATGGCAACACTCTACGGCAATGAGTGCTGCAATTGCAGACCTGCTTTACATGGAGTGTGTGAGTAACGCATTATGAAAAGTATTCAGCTAAATGGCAGGCTATCACATACATTTAGTGTAAACATTTTATTACCAGTCTATTTGTTGACGTAGAGCAAGTAAAGGAATCTAAAACCAGAGCCCATTTATCTTTTATGGTTAGGGTGTAGTTGGTGATGCCATTCAATTATGTGGCATTATTCTATGATGCTTCCAACATCGAATATACTCTTAAGAAAACACATTTCAGTACAAAGCCATACAGCCCCACATCATATATAATGTTGATTCAACGCACCTTAATTAGTCCCATAACATGATGGGTTGTATTGCTCCATTAATTTTAACAAGTGCCCATTTAACTAGCAACTGAGGGTGCACGTGTCTATAACTACCACTAAACTTTAGTTCAAAAATATTAAACATGAGAATTCTTGCAAACATTTAGGTATGCAGTTTCTCTTTTCAGCCTTTACGTAATATCTGAATGAACATCGCTCATGACTGCATTCAAATGGATGATAACACACATGCTACAGCTAGTCGCAGTTGAGTGGACATCGTTAACCGGTAAATACATGTTCACACTGTATGATTTCCTCGACACGGCAGCTTCAACGTTGTCATACTGAACAAAAAACAAAGAACTCACCTGATCTTATTTCCAGTCTTCATTCTGATCCACTGTGGAATGGGCCTGTTCTGTTTCTGCTTCTTGGCAAGGAAGCGCTTGATCCTGAAAGTCTTGTGGGACGACTTGAGAGAAAAGAAAAACGCGCCATTAATGCCACGTTATATATATATAACAGATGTTGTACAGCTGCAACTATAAATTAATGAATTTAATGCACTTCCTATGTATCGTTAGCTGATAGCTTGTACAGCTAACGGCTATGGAGGAAGTTTCATGCGTAGAGTGGGTACCGACGAACAGCTTAAAAACGCTGATATTTTGCCTTTTTTGAACAACATACGGATGTGTGAGGTACCATTGATATATTTATAAACCACACAATATATCGCAACAGGTTTACATGGGCTGCAGACGTGGATGTTTAAAGATTTTGTATTTACCATTTTGGTCCACAATCCTCGCGACTATGGCGGCGGCCAAAGAGATAGAAGGAAGTGACGTCGGCCCTTTTATCCAATGTGCGTCCACAGAACAGGGACGCGTCATACACAAAGCGACACTGAGTGGATGGTTTGTTTACGGTACTTTCAGGCACGATGTGTGTACGTATATACAATTCTGAGCCAACTAAAAAGCTGAAATGAATACAGCGCCTATGTTGATCGGAAAAGATCAACACAATTTTGGACTAAAAGTAAATTACTAATTGGTAAAGGTGGCGGTAGCCAATAGCCGAAGGTTTACTACATGTCAATTAAAATTACAAATGAATACAACAGAAGCATCTCAATCTCAAACTTCACTTGAACAATAAACTGGACTGGACTGATCACAAATACACCTAATCACCCCAACCTATCTAACATTAACACACGGTGGAAAATAAGTATATTTATTCGGCCTCTGTATATATGTTACTGTAGATTCTTACTATTTTTGTATTACTGTTTTACTGTTTATTATTTAGACTACATGATTTTTAATTGTTTTACTATGTTTCTTGTGTGCACTTTATCCCTGATTATATGTACAATATTTTTTTTAACTAATTCTTTTTTCCTGGAGAAGCACAATTAGATACAGTTGAAGGGATCAAAGACTATAATCTGTAATGAGTTATTGAATAAGGCGAATGGAATGAGTGTGTGGAGTTTTAGCTTCTTTGCTTCTTTAGCTTTGAGCAGTAAACTGGAACAAGTAAGCAAAGGCAGCGAGGACTTTTTGAATGACCATGTTGAGGAAATAGCTAGAGCGTAAATTGCTGTTGGTTGGAGATGAGTCTAGAGCAGGGGTTTGTGGGGGCTTGACCAATTAACTGATAGCAGTGGATTAGTCTTTGGGAGTGGATGAAGGCTCGCTTACTCAAGAGTACAGACTGCCCCAATGACGAAGAGGATGTCGTGATTCTAAATGTAGATTATTGAAAATGTTGGATGTGAACCTGTAGATTACGCTACCATATTCTTAAATTGAAGGACTGTTATTTTAATCAGAGGGGACTCTGTGTTAATTCATTGGGAGGTCGATAGAAACCCACACAAAATATTTCTGTTTCAGTCATTCTTGGACAAAGATTCAAGTCTCGTCCCTGCATTCATTAGCCCGACAGTCTAGTTAAACTGAAATCCTGTAGTGTTATGCAATCAGTTAATCAAACGCCCCCATCTTAAAAAAACAGGTGACTGAGTCAGTGGTGAGCAGGTCCGTCTTTCAATCAGGATCAGCGGTTCAATCCCCGCCTAGACGATGTGCCCTTGGGCAAGACCCTTGACCCTGAATCGTATGAATGTAAGTCACTTTTGATAAAACCATCAGCTAAATTAAATGTAATGTAAATATCCTGAAAGAAGAAGAAAAAAGGACATTTACACTTATGCAAAGAGCTCTTTTATTTCCAGTCAAAAGTGTCTAATGTATAGAAGCATCAGCAGCAGTGATGTTTTCTCACACTGTATTCAGTTTAGTTCAACACATTCCTGTTTAGGGGAGATTCAGTTTAGAAAAGGAAGGAAGGCCACTGGTTAATCCCTCTGATTGAAGCTTGCATGCAGGCATGGCCGTCACATGGCAGTCTAGTCTGAAATGGCTGTTTCCTCTCTGTCACTGGATGAATGCAAGAACAAAACTCATGGTCCCAAACCATTCTACAGCTATTGACCATGAAAATATGTAATTAAAGTTCTGAACATCAATTTAGATTGTCTCGCTTCCCAGGCAGAGTATGATTTTTCGTGTTTAAACTTCAAACTGAATGTCAATGCTACAACAGAAATATCAGTCATGACTGAAGAAATTCTACTGATTAGCTTTGGCAATGTTGACATTGAGTAATTTGGAAGTTATGATATGGATGAACACGTTAAAACCAACGTTGGCAGTGTGTATAACACTGTACATCAGAGAAACAATACTGAAGCAAGGTCACTTTGAGTTTACGTGGTCCAAGAAAGCTTTGGCTTTAACTAATGTGCCCTACAGCCAAACCGTAAGCCAAAGGTTACGGTTACCTTTCATAACAAATAAAACGAAAGAGGGTCACATTCAGGCCCAAAGAGGCTCCACAATCACATCTCTGCCTCTGAGACCGGGAGAGCCGGATGGAGCCCTGCTTGAACTGCAGTGCATGTCGCCCTGAGGCGCCACATCGCTGCTCTGAGCCACACAGGCCTGTCACCCCTTTCCTCACCACACTTAAAATGCCATGAGTTGATATCTGCTCAATCGTCTCCTTTGTCAGCCACGTTCTCATTCTCAGTATCTGGCTTTCTGTCGGCAGAGTTGGATTCCGCTCCATCTCGATTGCGGCTTCTGCCCCCTGGCTGGTAAAGCTGAATCGCAGGCCGGTCCTGATGTAAAGAAACGATGCTCTTAGAAATACAATTGTTTTTAGCAGAAATGACTTGATCTGAGAGGCTTAAGTCTTTACCTTATTTCGTAGACGGTCTCTTTTATTACTTTCCTCCTTCTTGTAGTCTTTGTTCGGCCTCTCTGGCCTCTCAGAGTGAGTAGAGTCTCCAATGTTTTCACCCTTTTTCTTCTCCTTGCCACGATCTTTGTCTTTTTTAACATCCTCCTCCCTCTTTCTGCATAAGTTCTCTCCATCCTGACGATCTCGCCTTCTCCGCCGATTTTCGTCCTGTCGCCTGATACGCTCCTTCTCTCTCTGCAGCCGCTCCCTCTCCCGCTCTCGGTCGCGCTCTGTGTCACGCTCCCTAAACTCCTTCCTCCCCTCTTCGTCCGCTCTGTGTGTAAAGCACGCACTGGGTTTAAGTAACCCGTTCAAAGTGAAACATTTATAAAACATTTTTTTAAAAAGACTTAAGCAACTAACTTCCTTCCTCGGTCCTCCTTATTTTCAATGTGTGGACGCCTCTTATGATCTGCCACCCCCATGGATCTGTCGTCTTTATTTGGCCTGTCTGGCTTCTTGGCCTTTTCCTTGGACTTCTCAGAATCACAATCATCACTTCTGTCTGGCTTTTTCAGGAGCTACACATTTGAAATGAAAGAAAAAAAAATCACAATGAGGTATTGGAGATGTCGAATCGAATGAAACTGTTTCAATCCAATGCAGCACACACCTTAATCTTTGGTTCTTCTTTAACTTGGTCCTTGTCTTTTTCCAGGGGTTTCTCATTTCTCTTCATCTTCTCTGTGTCTTTGCGCTTCCTTCTCTCCTCCTCCCTCCACTTACGACGCTCCTCGTCACGCACGCGCTTGCGTTCAAGCTCCCTCCTTCTTCTCTCTTCTTTCTTTTCCTCCCTGATTCTCTGAACAGCATTAAAACAAAACACGAAGACGTCATTAACCATGCAACTTAACAATTGTAACTCTGACACAAAACTGTTGTGCCACAGTGATTTATTTACCTGTTTATTCTTCAAGAAGTCAAGCAGAGGAGTTGTTTTTTTAGCTTGAAGGGAGAAAATGTATAGTTTTTAAGTCATCCATCCAGCAGGTGCTCTCTTATAAAATTTATACAATTATGTTTCAGGTGCACTTTTTGGAGACTGTTCACTGACCTACAAGTTCCTTTGATTTTGCCTCAATCTCTTCCAACAGTGTCTCTGGTGTTGATGCCAACTTGTCATCATCACCGTTGTAAAATTCAAGAAACTTCTTGTAATCCGGATCTGAAAGGAAAATATACAACATACAAATGAAAATATGGTGCTGCTTCTGGTAAGATTGATTCTCTGTAACTTAACATGGTGCAAAGTATTTTCAAAACTACTCTTAATTTAAGTATTTGGACTAAATATTTACGAGACAACCACAAGCTAGATACGGTGATTATTTTGTGAAAACCAAATACAAATACTTTTTTTTTTAAAGCTGAAACACCACAGAATCTCTCTCTTTTTAAATATAACATAATAAAAAAAATGTCTTTACCTTCATCAATTGTTCCACATTTTGCATCCTTTCTCTTCATTTTTTTCTTGGCAGTCTTTTGAAAAGGTGCGAACTCCACGATGGCAGGATACTCCTGTCCTGTGAAAAAACAAAATAATGCGGACAAGCATGAAGCATTGAGAAAATCCTTCAGTGTGTGTATTGTGCTGGAAATAAATGCTCTTCATACCTTTGCTGTCAATGAACACATATCCATCAAATCGATCTCTGAAAAGAACTATATCCTCTTGATTTTTAAAATTGATGTATGCCCTTGCGAAGAGATGAGGAAAAAGGCTGAAAGGACAGAATACTCATGTTAGATTATCAGACTCGCTGATAGGCTCTATTTAAATAATAAAACGTCTTTACATCAACACACCTGGCGTCATTGGAGAAAAACTCAAAGTAGTCCACCTCTGGGAGAGGTTGCAACTGTTCCTCCAGCTCCTCCCTGGTCAGACTTGGTGGCAACCGTCTGATCACAATCTTAAAAAATATAGTGCCAGTTCAAGATAATATCACAAAGTTAAGAACAATCAGACTGAGCAATGTTAATGTTAGTGAACAATTCACTAACATTAACTTGAAGTTGGGTCGAATGACATTTTGGCTAACTCCTGATATAAAGTTATAGGAGACAATGCATGTCCCAAAAAAAGCTAGTTAAAAGCATGCTGTTATTTCACGAAACGAAAGTAGCCCTCACTGACGACACACAGCAACTGTAGCTAACATAGCTAGCCAGTTTTACCTTTGTCATGGCCTCTTTCCTTTCCCTAGACTTCTCCGTCTTTTCTCCATCTTCACAGTTTAGTTCAAATTTTCGCTCTTTCGGCCGAGCGTTTTCCTTGTCTTCCTTCATAGTTGAAAAGCTACTTTAATCCTCGGTTGTATTTCATCTCATTCCAGAGACTTGTTTACTTTTTTTAGCAAGTTAGCCTGCCAGTAGCAACCCTAACTTCCTCTCTGGCGGGTTGAGGAGCTGCAGTTTGGTGTCGCAGCCAGACAGGGGCGCTCTGGGAGGAAACAAGAGAATACGGGGAATTTAACATTATAATTCAATGTATTTTGTTTTCTCCATTGTTTTTTGTCGGCGTTCTGTCAATTTGAATGACATGTTATCCTGTTTGTCGTTTTGTTCTCTTTAAAGAATAATTGCCTTTAAGTCCAAACAACGCTTCCTCTTGTTCGGATTCCTTTCAAAATAAAAGTTACGTTTATATCGTAGATGCTTTTCTTTTGAAAATAATTCAACTACCGGAAGTATTACTCTTGTTCTTCCGGCGGAACATAGGTCATCAAGAGAGTCGACATTTTGTTCGCTCGTGAGCAAAATAAACCATCGAAGGTTGTTTCAAGGCAACTTGTTGATCATAGTTTCTGTCGACTGACAGTTGCCGGCTTCCGTCATGTGGTACGAGATTCTGCCGGGCATCGGCGTCATGTTCGTGGCACTGCTCATTCCGGGTTTAGCAACCATTCATATACACAAGTTCACCAACGGAGGAAAGGTGAGGAGGATGTCCCCATGTTAGCGAGAAGTCATCTTACAGGTGCTGCGTGTTCGTGTTTTTGTTCTCTAAACTAAGCGACTCGCTAAAGACTGCTCTTCTTTGTAGGAAAAGAGAATCGCTCGAGTTCCGTGGCAATGGTCTCTGATGGAGAGGGACAGGCGCGTGTCGGGGACAGGACGGTATTATGACTCTAAGGTGAGCAGAGGTACACCACAGTGACGGGCAACGTTACAGCCTGACTGGACTGTGGAGGCTATGTCCGCACACTAAAGATGTACTGGCATTTATGAGACTATATATTATCGTTGCTGTTACATGGAGCAGAAGTTACGACATAGTGAAGAAAGAGGGTTAACCTCCACCGTTATCCATAGTTTGGTTGTCAGATGCCAGAGCTGTGAAAATAGTCATAACATTTGATCGGAAAATTACTTTTTACATTCTGAAGATACAACTGACGGACGCATACCTGCTCTAAAGCTAAGATGAAGTAAAATGCCGAGGGATAAAGTGAATAACTTATGCTTTCAAGATGATGTGTACTGTTGTTTAAGCAAACAACGCCATTATTTCATAATAGAATAGCACCCCTCACTCAATAACCAGATTACAACCTGGAGTATAGACACTGAGGGTACAGATTACAAACCTAAGAGGTACAACTACAAGAAGTGAATAAAATATACAAACATTAAGATTGTTTTTTAAAATGAATGTATTGACAAATAGTTCATGTATGGACTTTTAAAAAACGAAATGATATGTAACTTACTCAATTCGAGATATATTTTTCTTCCTCAACAGGGACTTGAGAACATCCACTGATGACCAGAAGCATGGAAACCCTGATAAGAAGAATGTTGGACATTAAAAGATTATATCTAACATGCAGCTGTTGATTGTGTTCAGTCTTTTAAGGCAGGCGCCCCGGTTACCTATTCAACTGTTCAAACCTGTAATTCTTCCGAGGCTTCTCGGCTCATATGTTAAATTTCAAAAGAAACAAACAAGAGATTCGTGTTTAAATCAAATAAACGTTTTACACCTGTTCATATGTTGTGGAGTTTATATGTACAGATGACATACTGCTAGTACAGGTGACAATCCAGTGTTGATCTCAGGAGATATGTCTCTTTGTAGTCGGACTACAGTTTATCCTTGTGTTGAGGTGTGAGGTGATGTGCATTTTTCAGAATTTACATTTAATAGACAATTGTAAATGAAAGAATTGACAGGTTAATCAATTCATGAAAACAAATGGTGGCAGTGCCGTTGGTTGCGTCCATTGCGTCCGCTCGGTGATGATTGGCCTATCAACTTGAGTTTTTATCTGCTATCTGACTATTGATTAGACACCACATGATCTCAGTAAAGACTCAATCCACCCACATAACACGAGAGATTAAAATGTCTTCACTTCGTGTAGGTTTATTTGCAGTACACGGATTACACGCAAACTGAGTTGGACCGGAAGCACAACTGCTGAACATTCACAATACTTCTGAGTGTCCTGCTGAGAACCCCTCTTCCCCAGAGACCTCTGGCTACGTCCTGGTTCCAGTCTCATCATAAAATACATCATCTAAGGAGCACCTGGGTTTCTTAAATGTAGCCCTACTTCATCTTCCAAATACTCTCTCACATAGGATTTGATCTTACATTTCATTTAGCTGACGCTTTTATCCAAAGCGACTTACAATTGATACACCGTTGACACGGCTACAGGGAGTAACTCATGGTACGTCTCGGGCATCGAACACTCATCGACATCGACGGTTAGTGGGCATTGAACTGCCGATCCTCTGAATGAAAGACGGATCTGCTAACCACTGTCGCCCACACAATATTCTGCTCCTACGCAGACATACATACACTTAAAAAAAAACATCTTTCGTTTTTCTCTGGGTCCAGATGGTCGCACCACCTCATACCCGGCGTGACCTATTAGAGCAGCCCGAGGTCGCGGTTGGCAGCGGCAGTGTTTTAACTTCTTGCTCAACTGTCGCCGGACCCCAAGTCTGGATGTGGGCAGATGTTCACAATGGGCCATTAGTCTTCCTGGTTGACATTTGTGTGGTATATTTCTATGTCCAGGCCTCTTCTATCTGTCATCGACCTGGGGCCTAGCTGGATCTCAGCGACTCCGCTCTCCCTCCCTTCTTGCTTGGCTGCTTTTCGTAGCCTCTTATTAAACTTAATTTAGCTGAAGACGATATTTTGGAGCCAGGCCATATTCTTTATGTCTCTTAGCATTTTTTATTGTGCTAGTAGGGGTCAGCTGTGGGACACGTACACCTCGTTGGCCTCGGTTTGTGTTTAGAAAAGTATTCAAAGTTAGGTTATAGGTGAGATATACAACTTAGTACAAAAGCGTTAACTCTTATATGAATATATATTTTGTGGATACACAGATTGTTGTATAAGTTTAACAAAAGTTACACATTTTTGAAATACAGTAAAATCCCAAATATCAGGAGGTGCTTGAACAAGAAACATTGATTTGAACAGAATCCACCAGCTCAACAGGATAGAGAACTATTATTCAACTATATAACCAGCTGATTAAAGTAGCAGCCTCTGCTGAATTTGTACAACCATGACTTTGTATAACTAAAATCCATTGGTTCCGATACTGGGTTGAAGGAGATAAAAGATTAATCTGAGGTCACAAAATGATCAACAAAAGGGCAGAAACATTTTATTTAATGGTAGAAAAAATTCTGTAGTTTTCACCTTTGCTAATGTACCTTCCTCCTACTCCTTTTTTTATTTTCTCCTCTCTTCCCTCGTGTTATGCTGTAATCTTCCTGGATCTGCCTGTAATTTCCCGCTTGCGGGATCAATAAAGTATACATCTATCTATCTTTAACCTATCTTAAAGAACTTGGAATAAGGTCCACCAGGCTGAAAATACTTTGAGACATTTGCACTTTAAAATGGTCTTAATTGTACTCCTGCTGTGATCTGAAATAACTATCTTGTTTTTTTAAATTAATCAAATATAAAAAATAAAAAAAACTCAATGAGAATTTATTTACTGAACTCATCAGGATAAACCTTTACAAGAACAAGTTGCGGTTGAACACTTGAAAGGGAAGATGCTCCAGTGAGTAAATAGAATGGAGAATGTAATTCTTACACACATTTCTTTACAAAGTAGAATTCTCCCACCACACTGTTCATTCCACTCCAACTGAATGGGATTATTCTCCAAAAGGAATAAAACAGGAATCCCCCTCCTATAAAAGGGTAATCTGCACCAATGTGATGTTCACTTCTCCTCCTTGCCTTTGGTTTTCCGGTACACCATCTCCCTGAAGCTCGTCAGGATCTTGCTCTCTCTCTTCCTCCTCTCCTCCTGGTTGAAGGACGCCAGAGCTCGCTTCTCATCCGCACTGTAGATCTGGTTTTCCTTTCTCAGACGCACAGCCTCCATACGACGATGTCTGCATTGTTACATTGGAAACGCGTCAGCATCACAGTAGAGATACATACATCTGAAACCTCGACTATAACATTGCTGCAATACGAATCTCCTCACAGCCACGGGGAGATGTGGTTGTGCTACTCATAAATATCACGAACCTGCTGCCGCTCATCACGTAGCCAGACTTCTCGAAGTTTGCGATCTCGTCGCTGGTGAGACCGATCTCACCTCTTCTCGGGATACGTTTGCCAGCTTTTACATACTCCGCCATCGCAGCACCTTCACCTGGCAACAGGGCATGGCCGAAACTGGAAGAACAGAAACAGAGAGGACTCGTTAATCTGGGGGGAAAAAAAGTTATATTACGAATTTCTTGGGCTGCAAAATCTCAAATCTTATTGTGGACTATTTTTAACTCGTTGGCTGTTTGTGTTGCTTTGAGGTAAATGGTAAAAAGTTGATAGCGTCACTTTACTGAAACCGAATTACAACAGGAAGTTGTCCTCCTGGCATTAGTAGTAATGTTAACCTGTCAGCGTTAAGAATCTTCTCAGAACCTGTTGCGGTGTTTTCATTTCGGAAATTCTATATCCAAATGATGTCAAGTGCATTAGATCGATAACGTCAAACCAACTCACTCCAAAGGTCGGTCGTCGTCCTGCGACATGTGTATGAGCGGAGCTTCGGGGCCGACCACATTTTCGTCCATGCAGGTTTTCTCCACCCACATCACTGCGTTGGGATCGTCATCCTCCTCCTCCTCCCCCTCTGCCCCCTCTTCCTCCTTGGACTCTTCACTGCTGGAGTTGCTGGACTCCTTCTGACTCTTCTTTACCTTCTTCTTCTTGGACTTCTTGGACCTAAAAGGAAACAAGAAACGTTTAGTTCATCAAATTGTCCCTTTTCAGTTTGAATGAATGTGGTGTAAAGCTGCATCTTAGCACATACTTCTTGCTCTTCTTTTTCTTTTTCTTCTTCTTTATTTCTTCTTCTGAAAGTTAAAAAAAAGATAAAACATCAATAACAATATGATAATAATAAGATATCTTTGATAATATAACTCAAGAAAAAGACTTGAATGCATCTTGAATTCATATAATAATGATAATATTGTTTTACCGTCTGAATTTGATTCCAGCTCACTGTCCTCGGAGTGCTTTTTGTTCTTTTTCTTCTTGGATTTCTTCTTCTTCTTCTTTTTCTTCTTCTTGTCTTTTTTGAAAAACAGAAGTGTTTTAAAATTCAAATGACATACAATATAAATGTCATTTAAATTCATGTTCGAGCACTAAACGCCATACCTTCTGAGCTCGATTCTGAACTGCTGTTTTTCTCGTCTTCTTCGACTGGTGTGAATTCATCAGAGCTGATGGAGAACATAGACTGAAATATGAGCTTTCTGTGACATCATCCTCTGAATAAAAGAAAACCTGTGGTGCTTCTCAAAAACAATGTGTTGCTTTGAAGGTGAGATTCATGACTTACTCTGGCTCTTTAACTCTTGGTGAATATCCCCAAACTTCCGGACAACCCAACTCCCCGATCCGCTCTCTCTCTTGCAGACGCCTGGAACCGAAATAAATAACTTATATTACAAACTGAAGGTAGCATTCCTGTCAGTGCCTCTATTTGTTTAAAACCTGAATTATTTCTTTGTCTCGTCCATTTCTGGATCATTTAGCATGCAAAATATATTAGGCTATGAATTGAAACCTTTTGAAAAAAGTTTAAAATAAATATTCGAAGAGAATATTATGTATTATATAACTGTGGTTGATGTTGCATCAATGAATTGTTACGTGGCCATATAAATAGATCTAATAGGCTGAATCAGACTCTCTTTCCGAGGAAAGGACTTCTTAAAAACAATGATTGGCTTTTGCATTGAATATGTTGGAAACTGTGTTTGTATCTTGATGCTTTTTACTATTATAATGTCGAGGTATTTGATTGAAGATGGTTGTAAGACACACACAAAAAAGTAAACCCACTGAAATTGTACAATGAATGACCCTAAAATATATAAAGTAATTAAAAGTGATTTTAAAAGAATAATATTTAAGACATGATACGTTTAGTCTTCCGTTCAATAAAGTCTAATAAATTAAACATTGCATTGCTAAAGAAATTCTTCAATGAACATGGATCAATAGATGAAAGGATAAGTCATTGTATTATTAGTGTTTTCATGTGTTACCTGGTAATGAAAGTCTCTTGTCTCTGAGCGTCGTCCCGTTGCTGCTCGTAGTAATAATCATCTTTGAAACTTCCGTGTTTCCCAGAAGCGTCCCGTTGCTCGGACCAGTGGCTGTAGGTGTTGTTGTAGGTGTTGTTGTTGTAGCTGTTGTTGTAGCTGTTGTTGTTGGGGTTGTTGTTGGGGTTGTTGTTGTTGGGGTTGTATTGACGCTCCCTGGACCGGGACCGGCTACGGCGGGGGCTTGCTATGCGGATTCGCCGGATGTTTTTCGCCTCGCGGAACCGGCGATCCCGTTCTTCGAGCTCCTTCTCCCTGTTGCGCGGCTTCGGGAGTTTGGGCCCGAAGCTGTACGGAGACAGGCTGCGCTCGCGGCTGTTGCTGCGATGGCGGCTACGGGAGCGACTCCGGGGTCTCCGGGCGCGAGGGCTCCGGGGCTCAGAACTCGAGCGTTCCGACATCGGCATTTCACAAACTAGAGATCACAAAAATAAATATAATTGGTGTTTAGAGAGAAGAGAAATATTAACACGAGTCCATGTTTTCTGGAAAGAAACGCGTAACAACAGGAAGTAGTCTTCTTCTTCTTCTTCTGCTTCTTGGCGTTATGGCAGATTACAACTAGTGGAGTATTATCGCCCTCTACTGCTGACTTAAGGAGCTCTCGGCTCATCTTCTTCCCTTCACTCCAGTATCTTTGAACACAATGAGGGTGTGATTAGGAACATTATTCCCTGTGCTTCTTCTGAAGGTTGATTTTAAATCTATGTCCATAATCTATTTGTGTGCTTCATTGTCACCACTGTCAGAAGGTCAGATACAGGAGACCATTTCTGCCCACTGCAATAACACTTTACAATAAATCATCTCTGGCCAAATCACTCAACTAACACCGTTGTTTTACAGCATCCTCAATGCTTGAGCCTGGATCATGTCTCACTTTTTAAAAACATTACATGTAGCTAAATCAAACAAAAATACATCCATAATTCAGAACTAACTAATTAAAGATGTGTGAATGCTCCTTAAACCACCTTTTCAAAACTTCATACATGTATCTTCTACTTTGTCAATATTATTTTTCAAACCTTCTCATCGACACATATTCCCAGGAATTTAAATGCTTTCACTCTCTTTACTCCTAGGCCATATAGTTTTAAAATGATCATCTTCTCCTATTTTTTTTTATTTCTAATGATAACTTAAATCCCCATGTCAGAGAACAGTTTTCAATTTATATAAATGCCTTCTAAATTGTTCCACAATATACTTTATATACCTAACCTCTTATCCAGATTGCTCTAGCATCTGCAAAACATGATATACCAATATCTGAACCTATTATCTATAACACTAAAAATAAAGTGTTACAGACTTTTACTATTCCTTCTAAAGAACAGTGTGTGACATTTAACAGGATTAGAAATGTAATATAATATGTATAACTACAAACAAAAGTGTCAAAAAGTGGAAGTCAACTTTAGCAAATCAGAGATCAAAAGTATCATTAAAAAGAGATGATAGGAAAGGTGGCAGAAGCAATGGGAGGAGGACAGAAAAGAGAGCTGTTTTTTCAGAGTCCAGATGAAAGTGGGGGAAATGAGATGGGCCGGAGGGAACAGGAGAAGGCTGCGGTTTGGACACACTGGGTTGAACGGGATGCTGTGGTAAGGGAAACATGACACGGACAGGTGCGACTATTGTGGAGAGGAAAAAACCATAGAACATGTCATTATACAATGTAAAGAGGAAGCGCATGAAAGGAGACAACTAGCTGGAAGCCTCGGCAAGGAGGGGGTACGTTGGGTATGGTGGGTGTGCTGCAGGGTGGGTCAAGTGGGTGCTATAAAGCACTGGTGCATTATCTTAGGATAACAAAGATTACAGATAGAATATTTATGTCTCTTATATGTTGTATGTTTATATATGTTGTATGTGTGTGTATGTTTATATATGGGTGTATGTATATATGTATATGTGTGTGTGTGTGTTTTAATTACATTTTTTGTTTTGTAGTTTTGTTTGTTTTTGTTATTTTATTTAGTATTATTTGTTGATAGGGTCATCCTGATCCTCCATTCCAGTTGGTGGCGCTAATGCACCAGACAGTTGTTTCCCAACTGCCAATAAACCCGATAGAAGAAAAGAAAAAGACTACACAGGAAGTTAAAAATAAATGTGGTCTGTGAACTTTTGACCGAGCAACCACCAACCTTATAGAGGAAATAAGTGCGTTATGCTCAACTACAACATCGGCACTACATGTAAAGTAGTCCGCGACAGAACAGCTCAGAAAAACAAGATGTCTTATAATACCGTCAATCCGGAAAGAAACGTGAAGCATGTGAGCAAGAGCTTTGACGAGGCTCTGGCAACAGAGTTATTTTTCACAAATTTGAGCATGACCGCCACGTGCCTCATCTGCAGGCAGCACGTATTGTTTAAGGGGATAATTATGAGGAGGCATTACCTCGCAAAACACGCAGAAAAGTATGATGAATACAAAGGACGGAGCAGGAAGACTGTATCCGACGAGCTTCATGCTGAATTCCACAGCTCCAAAGGGACCTCGCCGATAGAACCTGCACATGTACCAAAAGAGGTCGCCACAGGTATGTTTTATTTATTTAACCTGTAGCCGTCTATGCTTTTATTTTGAAGGCAATGAACCGGCAGTTGTCTCTCCGCTCATCTCGGCACGGAAACAGAAAGATTAATCGTTAGCGAACTCTACCGCTTCTTTCCTGCCAAATTAACGGCACGTTTTCACCGTAATCTTTAAGCCAAACATGACTTCACCGACCTGCTGTTGTACATCTTGTGACGCTATCAAGGCTTAACTGTGCTTGTTAATCCGACACGACGGCGACTCCTTGTGGCGGCTCAACCGACGAGGTTCGAGCGCGCTCTGCAGGCGAAGCTGTCTGTTGTCCGCCTGTTGTCTGTGGCCACGATACTACAGACGGTGCGAGTGGTCCGGCTCAGTCTCGACAGCGAACACCTGGGTTGCAGGTAAACGGAAGTCGTTTTATGTGGGCCTGTTTAAAGTAACACGAGTCCACGCGTCCGCAGAGGCGTTGTGTCTGAAGCTAACGGGAAGCTAAGCGGCAGGCCGCGCCTCGTACAGGAGGAAGTGCGGAAGAAGCGCAGCGTTACGACCTTTTGTTAGCTCCGCCGTTACATGTCGGATTTTTGGAAACTGATCGATTGCGTGAATGAAGGGTTAATCAATATATCGAATGTCCAAGTTGAAGCCTCATTAGCGTAGATCTGCACGTATGCATTGTCACGTGAGACTAATCCTTAAGCTTGTGTCAACAACTTTGTTTAACTGACGTGTAACGTTAGCTAACGTGCGGCTAATCGGACGTTATTGTTGTGGTTCCCTGACCTAAATTATGATGCCTAACAACATTTGCATGACTACAAACTCTGAGGTTAAAATGCATACTGAAACTAAAACACGTCCCTTTCTTCTAATTAATTAGTGCATATGTTTTGTAATTCAGTTTATAATAAGGAAAATGTTGACATGACAAGTTACAGGGCTTGTCAGCTCCTCTGGAACACACTCGAAACAATTTACTCTAAAATATCAAAATGTACATAAAATATTGTCAATTGTGCTTAGCGCCCTGCAGTATAATTCACTACAATACAACAGCATCTCAAACTAAAATGGAGAGAGGGCGAGTGCAATCACTGGCACGACAACTCAGTGGCACCTCAGTGGCAAGTGCCACAGACTTGCATAGATAATGTATTTTTTTAGACTTACTTACAATATGCAATACGATATTGCTGTACAATACTGCTGTACTATATTGAATATTGTTTTGCTACTACTACGTTTCACTTCGTAATATATAACACTTATATACCATGATATGTATAATGTACCCGCCTTTCTTTAATAAAAATATATAATTAATTTTTTTACCATGTCAAACTGTTATACCTCCATGAAATTCTCCTTTGAGGAGATGCCACTGTTAGTCTAAAGTGTAAGCACTGGCACTCAGTGACACTTGCCAGCAGATGCCGCAGCTAGTCAAAAAGTGCCACTACTAGTTAAAAGGTGCCAAAGCTAGTCAAAAGTGCCACTACTAGTTAAAAAGTGCCAGCAGACGGAGGGTCGGCCGCGGCGGGCATGTCTGCGCAGTGACGAGTCTGCGACGATTTAGTGACAAGCTCCACTGAAGTGCCCGGACAGCGGAAGAAATCACTTTCATGATCACAGAATGGAGGAGCTGCGGTTTAGATAGATGGATAGCTAAAATAGCGAGCTAGATACACAGATGGATATATATATATATATATATCATACCTGCAAACTTGTCACCTTTCGGTGAAATTCACCGTTTTGAACTCAAAATAGGTCATCCACGTGAATCGTGGAGATCCGAAGAGTTTTTGTTTTTTTGGGGGGGGGGGGTCACCTGGCCCGCTGCCGTTGAGATTGCAGTGAGACGCGGAGAAAAGTGTGAAGTGTTGCTCTTCGCAATAAAACATCTTTGATGGACGTGTCGCGTCTCGGCCAATCAGCGTTCAGATGTCCACAGCGTTTGGGAAGTTAGGTTAGCTTGAATGTTAGCCCGCTACATCTGCTGCTGTCACGCTGCACGGTGTAGCGATGCTAACAAAGTACCCGTACTTTAAACACGATGTGATTTAGCATATTTTTAGTATCGATACTTCATTAAGAGAGCGATCAGAGCGCACGCGCTGCTCCGTGTCGAGCTGTCTGCGCACACTGCGCTGCGCAGCTCACAGCGAGAGAAGTGGCGCAGCTTTAGAGACCGGCTTAAAAAATAAAAAGATGCCAGAAGTGAAATGTTTCAGTCTGTAAAGTTCTGTAACTCTCCAGCTGCTCATCCTGATGAACTGTGGATCATCTGGTCAGAGACTAACGCCTCATAGTATAATCAATGCTATGATGGAACCATGTAGTTTCATTCATATCTGGCTGTATTAATACTAATATTACTGACATTTGTTAAGTGTTGAAAAAGTTTGTAAAAAGTGAACCATACAGATGTTTTATTTATTACTATTATAGATAAATATACCAGTCTCGTATTTATGGGACCATATTGTTTGTATGGTATTGTATTGAATTCTGGTATCGGGTATCATGATATTTATGGCAGGTATGTAATATGTATAGAAGTTATAATATGAGTATCGTGACAAACAGGTAGAGACAGAACAGATTCAGGGAAAAGTCCATGAGGACTGTTCAGGCAACAAAAAGGAAGTTGGTTCATGAATGACTTTAACCATATTATATATAATGACAATGTATATTTGTTATTACTATCATTATAGGGCTGAGTCAGAGCGGAGGACCTTTTGTTCTTAAACTGTTTATTATCATTATTTAGATTTGTGGTCAGAACAATAAAATGACTGTAGTTGTGGTTCTAAAAGCTTTGAGGCTTCAAACAACGTGGATGTGGTGTGGTGACAAAAAAAAAGTCCCCCCCCCCCCCCCGTTGTCACCTTTTTCACCCCTCATGAGTTTGCAGGTATGATATATATAGATAGATAATTAGTGTATTTTTGTAGACACTTACTTACAAAATGCAATAAGATAGTGCTGTACTATATTTAATATTGTTTTGCTACGACTACGTTTCACTTCGTAATCCATTACACTTATATACCATGATATTGTAACGTCTCGGACGTTATGGCACTGATGACACGGAGACGGTGCCACACTGTGATTGACAGCCACTTCACAGGGTCGCTACAATATGTATAATGTACCCGCCTTTCTTTAATAATATTTATTTTTATTTTTATATATCTATCTATATATATATATATATAATTAATTGTTTTACCATGTCATACTGTTATACCGCCATGAAATTCATCTGTGAGTGCCACTGGCAACTACTGGCAAGTGCCACTGAGTGCCAGCGTCGCTAGGGGGATCTCGGCCCTACTGCTAAAATGACCACAAGTCAACCCCTCTTTAAGACGATTCCCCCCCAACAAAACACACGTCTGTCCATGACTCTCAGACCACTGGAAACTGGGTGTAACAAAAAAAGGAAAACGAAGTCCTGGAGGGTTTGAACAAACTGTCTGGGTTGTTCACCACCTATTGAACACTTGGGTGTGGAGAGAGAGTTAGAACTGGAAAAGCAGGATACGTAATTTACCAAAACAGAATTTGAGCCAAAACCTTTGACGCCTAACTGTATACTGCATGTCATCACAATGGAAGCTTGTGGATTGAAAAATGTGATCATCATTTATTCATTTTGTTCCTTTCTCTTTACAGCCATGCTGAGTCTCAAGCTGATATCTGCGACCGACACACAGTATTCAGCAGCTGTGCTGAAGTCATTGAACGAGCAGCGAAATCATGGATTATTTTGTGATGTCACCATTATCATACAGGACAAGAAATTCCGAGCGCACAAAGCAGTCCTGTCAGCTTCAAGTACTTACTTCCACCAGCTCTTCAGTGTAGCCGGACAAGTGATTGAGTTGAACTTCATCAAAGCAGAAATTTTTGAGGAGATTCTCAATTACATTTACAGCTCCAAGATCTTCCGTGTCCGCTCCGACATGCTTGAGGAGCTCATCAAGGCCGGACAAGTACTTGGAGTCAAGTTCATTGCAAACTTGGGGGCTCCGTTATCACAAGTTAAGGGTCTGCCTGGTTTGTCAAAGGAGACTGGGAGCAAAAGTGACACATCCACACAGATGATGCCCATCATCGCAGAGTCTTTCTCAATATCTGCCGAGGAATTCAATCAAACAAGCAAGCAGGCGGGCAATGACTCTGACTCGGATAGCGACGTTATGTTCGTCTCACAGACGGATCCTCAAACTAGGGCAGCCGACCAGAAAGCCAAATCTGGTGAGGTAATTGATTTAGATACAGCGGATTCAGGAAACACCGCGTCGAAGCAAAATGAAGCATCAAATCATACAGTTGCAAAACAAAAAGAGAAAGATGAGAAAGCCAACACCTCCTTGCAAACAAGTCCTGCACAGCCTCCCAGCATCAGTGGTCCAATCCCCAGCATCCCCAACAGCAGCCCTCTGCACAGTCCAGACAGCAGCTCCAATAACTTGGTGTCCCCTGCCAGAGTTTCTTCCGGAAGTGCCCCAACAACGCCAGCCAAGTCGAGCAACGCCACACCTGAGCCATTCAGTGCCTCTCAGACCTCTGAAAACAGCAAACTAATGGGAGTACACCAGAAGCAGGTCTCTGCTTCTTCTCAGCCGGGGGATTTCAAATTGAAGCTTGTAGATTTGTCTGACCAAGCAGTTCAAACTAACAGTCCCAAATCGGTCATAGCAGCGAAAAAGACAGTGACGCTCAACACAACCACCGAGATCGATTCAATTTCATCAGGCTGTAAAGTGTATGCGAATATTGGGGAAAACACATATGACATTGTCCCAGTGAAGGACGATCCGGGGGAAGGGGGCTCTAAAGCCAATAATGGGAAGAGGTCATTAATGGCGACGCCTTTGAAACCCCTGGATAAACCCCCCACCTCACCGGTGGGCTGCCCGAACAAGAAGAAGACCAAAACGGAGCTCGAGGATCACTATGAGCTCATCATGGATGGGAAGACTTTCTACGTGTGCGTCGTCTGCAAGCGCCCCTACGTTTGTCTGACGAGTCTCCGTCGCCACTTCAACACCCACTCGTGGGAAAAGAAGTACCCCTGTCACTTCTGCAACAAGGTCTTTGCACTGGCCGAGTACAGAACTAAACATGAAATCCATCACACGGGAGAGAGGAGGTACCAGTGCTTGGTGTGCAATGAGACTTTCTTGAACTACCAACTGCTGTCAACCCACTGCAAGCAGGCCCACAACCAGGACCCCAGCGGCAGGAAAGAGAAGGATGAGACGGACAACAACCTGTACCGGCTCCTGCCGTGTAAAACGGTGCAGATGAAGCCGTACTCGTGGAGCGATGACGGGCAGGGGGTCCCGGTCATATCGGAGGACGGCAGCGTGCATCACATCAGCGCCGTCGGCGAAGAGGTCCACTCCTCCACTCAGAGCAGGATGTTGAACTGGGACGACATCTTTATCGAGCCCGACGCTCACATGCCGCCGGACGCTCGCGCCCGACCAGCGGCGCCCATGAACATTCCTCAGCCAAGAGCCACAGAGTTTGACTTTGTTATACCAGAGACCTACTGAGCAGCCCGAGCTGCTCCATGACCTGTGCCTTTTAGGTGCCCCCCCCCCCCCCACACACACACACACACACATTTCCTCCTTGTTTCCATGTCAAAAAATATTCTTCTGTAAGTCTTAATAGTCCGCTTAACGTACGGTCACATTAGCGTATTCCCTTTTAATGACATTTTTCTGTTGTAATATTGTACTAAACTCTGATGATGCACTCGGCCAGAGCCAGCTAGAGATGGCTTGAACGTTTTAGTCTGGAGTTGAAGGGAAAGGGAGACGCAGCGAGCCGTTGGCCATACCGTTACCGTATCATTGGAAGAAATGATAGTCACGTTAGCAAAAACATGGAAGTAGTTGCCACACAGTAACGCAATTAAAGAAGATTAGTTTATCTGGATGATTGAAAGTTCCATCCAAGAAAAAGTCAAAACATGTTTAATTTGTCACTGTGATGCAAGTTATATCTATATAAACTTACATTTTACTTATGATGTATCCTATGAGATATGCCTTTTTAAGAATGTGAATCATCGGGAGATGATTTTGTAGGTAACCTGGCGCCCCGCTTTTCACAGGATGCATTATTATGCACTTTGTGGTTTCAACAGATTTGTATAAAATACAAGATTTGACCCGTAATCAAATTAAACACTTGCTCGCATTTTTTTACCTATCATGCATTGGTCATGAATTAGACGGAGAGTTGTGATTGTTTGCAATTCCACATATGGATATTGTGGAAAGGAAGATATATCATGGTTATTTAATGTTTCAGTGGTTGAAAAACAAATTATGGATTACTTTTTGGTTGATTAAACACCTGTTTTCTTTTCTTTCACTTGTACGTTTTTATTTCCTATGCTTGTCATTTTCCCTTTTATTTTAAATATAAATTTCAAAGCCAAAATCCTCCATACAGCAGGCTAGAGACGAGCATACATGTAGTGATAGGAGTTGCATACATTGAGAATGTGTTCAGTCCGTACATAAAGCACTGGGTGTTTGATCAGGCAGAGCGGTGGTTCTGTAAAAAAAAAAAAATGTTTTCATTGTATCGAAGAGTGGTGTTAACATGGGTATCTATTTTACTTTGTCTCATTCAATAAAATCATGCTGAGTTAGTTTATTAATTAACAGGTTAACATTGGTGTCTGATGTACAGTATGTTTTTGTCCCGCTGTCTTTTGTTTCATGTGTATTTATTAGGTTAATAGCCGCATACAACATGGAATAGTTATTACATTCTCTGTTCTGTTCTCATTTAACTAAATGTTAGTAAAAAGGGTTCCCTAATGGTGAATAAATTATTATTTTACTATTTTAACTTAATTGTCTTGCACCACCAGCATTCAAATATCTGGTCGTATGCAATGTGTTGTGACATATCTTCTCAAGCATCTTGAAATGAACACAACACAAAACTTCATCACATTGCCTCTGAAAAACATGACGTGAAATCCTGTCTGGAGCGGAGGTGAGAGTTGAACTCACTCGTTCAGCGAGACATGATCTACATATTTACCTTCGCATTGACAATGCGGAACGTAAATATGTTTTGATCGCCGTGTAGTTATTTATTTATTTATTTGTATGCGTGTTCCTCGCATAACACAAAAAGTTTTAAACCGAATAGCATGAAATTTGGTGGGCTGATTGGTTATTATCCGGGGACCATTCAATTCAATTCAGTTTATTTGTATAGCCCAATTTCACAAATTACAAATTTGTCTCGGAGTGCTTTACAATCTGTACACATAGACATCCCTGCCCCAAAACCTCACATCGGACCAGGAAAAACTCCCAAATAACCCTTCAGGGGGGAAAAAAGGGAAGAAACCTGCAGGAGAGCAACAGAGGAGGATCCCTCTCCAGGATGGACAGATGCAATAGATGTAATGTGTACAGAAGGACAGATTTAGAGTTTAAATACATTCAATGAATATGACAGAGTGTATGAATAGTTCATAGTAGGCATATTCCACGATGGAGACCTCCACGATCCATCAGGCAGATGGCGGTGGGGAGGAGGAGTGGGTGGAGTCTCAACAGTGGGCGGAGTCTCAACAGGACAGTGGCGTAGTCATGAGCAGGAACTCCACGATCCAGACCTCGATGATCCATCAGCAGATAGGATCTATGCCGTCTCATAGGGTCCGATGACCCCATGAGACGTGAAGTCAAAAGGACTCCGGGGAGAAAGCAGAGTTAGTAACGTGTGATTGAGAGATGAAAATTCATCCTTAAGGAGAGAAAAAAGAGGAGATAGGTGCTCAGTGCATCCTAAACGTCCCCCGGCAGCTATAAGCCTATAGCAGCATATCAAGGGGCTGGACCAGGTGAACCTGATTCAGCCCTAACTATAAGCTCTGTCAAAGAGGAAAGTCTTAAGTCTCCTCTTAAACGAGGTGACTGTGTCTGCCTCCCGGACTGAAATTGGAAGCTGGTTAAAAGAGGAGCTTGATAACTAAAGGCTCTGGCTCCCATTCTACTTTTTAAGACTCTAGGAACTACAAGTAGTCCCGCATTTAGTGAGCGTAGCTCTCTAGTGGGGCAATATGGTACTACAAGCTCCTTAAGATATGATGGTGCATCACCAATCAAGGCTTTGTAGGTTAAGAGAAGAATTTTAAAAGTGATTCTTGATTTTACTGGGAGCCAGTGCAGAGCAGCTAGTGCAGGAGTGATGTGATCTCTTTTCTTAGTTTTAGTGAGAATACGAGCTGCAGCATTCTGGATCAACTGGAGGGACCTAATGTTGTGCACCGACAGATATGCTAGAGAGGTTCATGTCATTTATGTTCGCTTTCTCTCATTCCAGGCTTCCTGATTGTTTTCACCTGTCATCACACCTGTCTCCTATGCTCATCAGTGTCAGCCCCGCCCCTGATTGGTCCCACCTGTGTCTTGTTACCATGTGCTTAAATTCCCCTGTCTCCCAGTGTTCCTTGTCGTCTGTCTGGTCTTTGCCATGATCAGGTCGGGTTATGTTGTGCTCTTGAAAGTTTTGATCCTCACTACGTGAGCGCTTTCATTTTGTTCACTGCAGAACCAAGAATAAAGTACTTACAAATACTTTATCTCTGTCTCCGGTCGTGCAATTGGGTCCTACTTCCTAAGTGTCTGAGTTCGTAACAGAACGAACTGACCACATTATGGACCCAGCCGACCCAAGAACGCTTCACGCCGCTCTGTCGGTACAGGGCGTGACGATTTTTCATCACGAGGAAAGACTGACAAAGTCAGCCGGAAATACAAGAGCTGAGAGGACGCCAGGCCGGAGTTCAGGAAGAATTATCTACACAGATGCAACAACTGGTTGCCCAAATGAATAATTTTTTCACTCATCAACAGACTGCTCCTCCGGTGACGTCATCCACAGCTGAGAATTTGCCTGTCAATACTCCAGCTGACGACCCAGGTCAGGCTGTTTCCTCCCGCTACGGCTGGCTCTTCCGGTGAGATTTTCCGGAGACTCTTCGAATTGCAGAGCCTTTCTGGTACAGTGTGATCTGCATTTTCAACACAACCCAGCAGCTTTTTTTATCTGAGCATGGTAAAGTGGCGTTTATTGTGTCTCATTTAACGGGAAGAGCTGCAGCCTGGGCTACTGCAGAATGGTCTAGAGACACCGAACTATGTTACTCATTGGCCGATTTCATAGAGACTATGAGGCGATTTTGACTACTTAGCGCCGGCTCCGGAGGCCAGCAGAAGACTGTTACAAATACGACAGCTCAACCGCCAGGTGGTTGATTATGCCATCGAGTTTCGTACAGCAGCAGCGGACAGCGGATGGAATGTTCCGCCTTCGTGACGCCTTCATGACAGGACTTTCGAACCGATAAAGGACCAGCTGGCTCCACTGGAGACACCCGGGATCTGGAATCCTCATCGCTGTGGCCATCCGGATCGATAACCGCCTTCGAAAGAGAGAGGGAGCGCCGACGCAACCGAGATGTTATTCCCAGCTTCCAGAATTCGCCTCGGAGGGTCGCGCCGCCAGCAGAGGATTTCCAGCTCATGTTACCGGACCATCAGAGGACTACACTTCCGAATGACTCCGTGAACCCATGCAGCTTGGAAGAACCAGGCTTTCTCTGGAGGAGAGGCAGCGCCGTCACGGAGGGTTGCTGTTTCTACTGCGGCCAGCCGGGTCATCAACTCGCCTCATGCCCGGCAAAAGATCGTGGTCACCAGTGAAAAGGAGGGCGCTGGTGAGCAAGTTTCGCAGACTTCCCTCCTCGACCTGTTACTCAGGTAGACATTTGTATTAACAATCAGACCATTGACCAGGGTGTGTTAATAGACTCAGGGCTGACGAAAGCCTTATAGACTGGGGCCTAGTCAAACAGCTAAAAATAAAACTGTCCCGCTATCTCATCCTGTTAGTGCCAGTGCCTTAGACGGCCGCTTGTTGTTCACAGTTACCCATTGCACTGAGCCCATACGGATTACTATAAATAAGGCCCATACCGAGAGCATGCACTTTCATATTTTTGAGTCGACTCAGCACCCGATTATTTTGGGGTTTCCTTGGCTGAAGATCCACAATCCTCACATAGACTGGCCTTCAGGAAAGTTAAGGAATGGGAGAGGATTGTAAGGGCAGGTGTAAACTGCAACCTGTTAATGCACCAACAGACTCTAGTAGGATCATTATAGATCACCCTGACTATCCTGATCTACACAAGGTACCTTCCTGTTACCATGATTTAAAAGAGCGCTTAACAAGTCTAAAGCCTTGTCGCTACCTCCTCACCGAGATTTTGACTGTCCCATTGATCTCTTACCGAGCCCCATTCCCAAGGGAGACTTTACTCGATTTCGAGACCTGAGAGAACAGCAATGGATGAATACATCTCCTCTTCACTCAAATCAGGGATTATCCGTCCTTCATCGCTCCAGCCGGAGCGGATTCTTTGTGGGAAAGAAAGACGGGTCTCTGAGACCTTGCATAGACTACAGTCCACTAAATGACATTACGGTGAAGAACCGCTATCCTCTGCCACTCATGTCATCTGCTTTTGAACTGCTTCAACGGCCAAGATATTCTCCTAGTTGGATTTAAGAAAAGCATATCACTTGGTTAGTATAAAACAAGGATGAGGGAAGACTGATTCAACACTCAGAATGGTCACTATGAGTACTTGGTAATGCCTTTTGACTGTGCAATGCACCGCTGTTTTTCAAGCTTTTGTGAATGAGGTTTTGGAATTCTTGAATATTTCAGTGTTTGTGTATCTGGATGACATACTGATTTTCTCCCCAGACGCTAAATCTCATGTTAACCATGTCCGCCAAGTTTTGCAGAAACTACTGGATAATCAGCTATATGTCAAGGCAGAGAAGTGCGAGTTCCACACAGAAGAGGTGTCTTTCTTAGGATACATAGTCTCACCTAATCATATCCAAATGGATCCTGCGAAAGTCAGTGCAGTATCCCAGTGGCCCACACCAGACTCCAGGAAAAAGGTTCAGCAGTTCCTAGGATTTGCTAACTTCTATAGGAAGTTTATTAGGAATTTCAGTTCTGTTGCTGCTCCTCTGCATGTTCTGACTTCTCCTAAGGTTCCTTCAAGTGGACCCCCAGGCGGATCTTGCTTTCAAACTTCTCAGAGATAGATTCACATCAGCTCCCATACTCACCATTCCAGATCCCCAGCGCCAGTTTATGGTCGAGGTGGATGCTTCCAATGAGGGAATTGGAGGAGTACTGTCTCAACGTTCTGCAGAAGACAACAAGATGCATCCATGTGCTTACCTGTCGCGGAAGTTGACAACGGCAGAGCGGAATTATGACGTGAAACAAGGAATTGTTAGCTGTAAAAGCTGCCCTCGAGGAATGGAGACACTGGCTAGAGGGTGCAGAGCAACCGTTTTAGTCTGGACAGATCACAAGAATCTAGAATATATAAGAAAGGCTAAGCGTCTCAACTCCCGCCAGGCCAGGTGGACACTTTTCTTTAGTAGATTCAACTTCACACTCTCTTTTCGTCCCGGTCTCAGAATCAAAACCCGATGCTTTGTCTCGCCTTTACGATCCCAACCACTTGCGGTAGAGCCCAAGACCATCCTTCCACTTAACCGGTGATCGGAGCCTTTTCCTGGCAAGTGGAGTCAGACGTTAAAGAGGCAAATGTCATGAATCCAGCGCCAGCGAGTGTCCCAACAATCTGCTGTTTGTTCCGGAGGCTCTTCACCCAAGGTCATCCACTGGGCTCACTCATCTGTGCTTTCGTGCCATCCGGGAGTAACAAGAACAATGTTCAGGATTCAACAACGTTTCTGGTGGCCATCCATGAAGAAAATGTGGCCGAGTATGTAGCGGCTTGTCCGGTGTGTGCATGTAATAAGACCTCATCTCAAGTTAAGATGGGCTTGCTCCAGCCGCTGCCGATTCCCCATCGCCTTGGTCACACATTTCGATGGATTTTGTGACAGGATTTCCCTTTACATTTCGGGGTTAAAGGACAAAGTCCCGGTGATCAAAGATAATAATTCTACAGTGAATTGTTGGATACTGGGGCAATGCCGTCTACAAACCATCACAGATAAAACAACTGAGTTTCTCTTCTTTTTATAGCCAGGCGGCAGAGTCACAGCTCTATGGGCAGGCATTCCTAAACTCCAATGGTAATGACTGTGAACTTCTTTAATGAAAAGATTTGCTATTAGGTTGATTAATATTCTCTTGCCCATAACAGTGCCAATCTGTCCTCCAAGTGGAATGGCCTTGAAACCGCTGTATGCCTGGTGTATATTTGGAGGCTTTTCTCCCATCAACCGTGACCAATTATCTTCAACGGTTTCTACTTCAACACGCCTACCTGTCTCTTGGACCCCATCCCGACGAGGCTGCTTAAAGACGTTTTGCCTTTAATTGGCGGCTCTCTATTAGATATTATCAATGTGTCTCTGCTAACAGGCCACGCATACACTCCTTCAAGGTGGCTGTTATTAAACCTCTCCTGAAGAAGCCCACTCTGGATCCAGAGGTGTTGGCTAACTACAGACCGATCTCTAACCTCCTTTTCCTCTCCAAGATCCTTGAGAAAGTGGTCGCAAATCAGTTGTGCGACTTTCACATCATAATAGTTTATTTGAGAAATTTCAATCAGGATTTAGAAAACACCACAGCACCGAGACAGCACTGGTGAAAATTACAAATGACCTCTTAATGGCAGCAGATAAAGGACTCATCTCTGTACTGGTCTTGTTAGACCTTAGTGCTGCATTCGACACCATTGACCATGACATCCTGTTACAGAGACTGGAGCAGTCGATTGGCATTTCAGGCACGGCACTAAGTTGGTTTAAACTTATTTATCAGATCGATCTCAGTTTGTATTTGTAAACGATGACGCCTCGATAACCACCAACGTTAATCACGGAGTTCCACAAGGTTCTGTGCTTGGACCAATTTTATTTACCTTATACATGCTTCCTTTGGGCAATATTATCAGGAAACACTCCATAAACTTTCATTGTTATGCAGATGATACTCAACTATATTTATCGATAAAACCAGAGGAGAGCAACCAACTCGGTAAAATTCAAGCATGTCTTAAAGACATAAAACATGGATGACCTGCAACTTCTTGATGTTAAACTCAGACAAAACCAAGTAATTTTAATCGGCCCTGAGCACCTCAGAGATCAATTATCTGGTGATGTGGATTCTGTAGACGGCATTGCCCTGGCATCCAACACCACTGTAAAGAATCTTGGCGTTATCTTTGATCGACTTGTCCTTTAACTCCCACGTAAAGCAAATCTCAAGGACTGCATTCTTTCATCTACGTAATATTTCAAAAATCAGGCACATCTTGTCTCAAAAAGATGCAGAAAATTGATTCACGCTCGTTACTTTGAGACTGGATTACTGCAACCTTATTAGCAGGCTGCTCTAATAAATCTCTTAGGTCCCTCCAGTTGATCCAGAATGCTGCAGCTCGTATTCTCACTAAAACTAAGAAAAGAGATCACATCACTCCTGCACTAGCTGCTCTGCACTGGCTCCCAGTAAAATCAAGAATCACTTTTAAAATTCTTCTCTTAACCTACAAAGCCTTGATTGGTGATGCACCATCATATCTTAAGGAGCTTGTAGTACCATATTGCCCCACTAGAGAGCTACGCTCACTAAATGCGGGACTACTTGTAGTTCCTAGAGTCTTAAAAAGTAGAATGGGAGCCAGAGCCTTTAGTTATCAAGCTCCTCTTTTATGGAACCAGCTTGCAATTTCAGTCCGGGAGGCAGACACAGTCACCTTGTTTAAGAGCAGACTTAAGACTTTCCTCTTTGACAGAGCTTATAGTTAGGGCTGAATCAGGTTCACCTGGTCCAGCCCCTTGATATGCTGCTATAGGCTTATAGCTGCCGGGGGACGTTTTAGGATGCACTGAGCACCTATCTCCTCTTTTTTTTCTCTCCTTAAGGATGAATTTTCATCTCTCAATCACACGTTACTAACTCTGCTTTCTCCCCGGAGTCCTTTTGACTTCACGTCTCATGGGGTCATCGGACCCTATGAGACGGCATAGATCCTATCTGCCTGATGGATCATCGAGGTCTGGGTCGTGGAATTCCTGCTCCTGACTACGCCACTGTCCTGTTGAGAGTCCGCCCACTGTTGAGACTCCACCCACTCCTCCTCCCCACCGCCATCTGCCTGATGGATCGTGGAGGTCTCCATCGTGGAATATGCCTACTATGAACTATTCATACACTCTGTCATATTCATTGAATGTATTTTAACTCTAAATCTGTCCTTCTGTACACATTACATCTATTGCATCTGTCCATCCTGGAGAGGATCCTCCTCTGTTGCTCTCCTGCAGGTTTCTTCCTTTTTTCCCCTGAAGGGTTATTTGGGAGTTTTTCCTGGTCTGATGTGAGGTTTTGGGGCAGGGATGTCTATGTGTACAGATTGTAAAGCACTCCGAGACAAATTTGTAATTTGTGAAATTGGGCTATACAAATAAACTGAATTGAATTGAATTGAGGTGCTCAGGGCCGATTAAATTACATTAAAATTACTGTCTGAGTTTAACATCAAGAAGTTGCAGGTCATCCATGTTTTTATGTCTTTAAGACATGCTTGAATTTTACCGAGTTGGTTGCTCTCCTCTGGTTTTATCGATAGATATAGTTGAGTATCATCTGCATAACAATGAAAGTTTATGGAGTGTTTCCTGATAATATTGCCCAAAGGAAGCATGTATAAGGTAAATAAAATTGGTCCAAGCACAGAACCTTGTGGAACTCCGTGATTAACGTTGGTGGTTATCGAGGCCATCGCATAAATACAAATTGAGATCGATCTGATAAATAGGATTTAAACCAAATTAGTGCCGTACCTGAAATGCCAATCGATTGTGTGATTAGATTTTGGGATCGATCGGGTCAAAGGTCAAGGTCATGGAAAGGTCAAACTCTTCTTTTTACCATAGTACGGTCAATTTGTATCCAATTGGCATGCAACTAATGCCAACATGTTCATAATTCAATGCCCAATCTTGTGATATGCGAAGGTATGCGCTCTACCGAGTGCCCATTCTAGTTATTTATATTTATGTTCAGTGAACTGGGTAAACTTGTCCATGTCAGTTAAATCATGCTGGTTTCTCAGAAACCACCTCGCTCGTGGCTCTGAGGAACTGGCGGCTTTGAGCCAACATGCTAATGTTAGCAGGTATAATGTTTACCACCGTCACCATATTCATTTAGCAACTTAGCATGCTGGTGTTTGCTAATTAACACTATACATAAAAATAGAGCTGAGACAGTTGTTCAGGTATTTGGTCAGAAACCAAAGTGTTTGACGGCATGATGGGAGTCATGTGGAAAGTTAAGGGGTCACCAAAATGACTCGTTTAATCTATAGATGGGGACATCTACACCAAATGTCACGGCAATCCATCAAACGAGGAATTTCTTCAGACCAGAAATGTCGACCCCATGACCTCACGACCGAATGATCACTGAAGTCTGTCGGGGTCGTCTGCAGAGCTTCATGGCAACCTGTAGTTCTTTCAGTCCGGATCAAAGCGACTGGTATGTTGCTCCCTTGAATAAGAAGATACATACTCTTTAATTACACAAAACATATTTTTTTATTGGCAAGAAAAAAAGGAACTGACAATCAGCCCCTGAGAATGTGTCGTTTGAATCATAAAAAGCAGTGATAAATGATAAATGCTGACTGTGACCCGTCTCATGGACTGAAGTTCGCTCTTCTTCACTCTTCCTCAGTGTTTTCTCCTATCAAACCTTTGACCCCCATCCCGAACGGGCTCTCATCACCACGCTGCCCTTAATTTGCGGCCGACTCATTAGAGGTTATTTATGTGTCTCTGCCTATAATACTTGGCTTAATTCTATCAAGGTTCAAAAGGTTAAACCTAATGTCCTGGCGCAGCCTCCTTCCAGAGGTACACATCTGGAACTGAAGAAACCCCACACCTTCTCCAAGATCTGGAGAATCCCAGACCAAATCGATTAAAGCGACTTTTCACATCAACTAGAAAGTTTAGTTAAATTTTTTTCAGAATTTAATCAGAACAGTTTATTTGAGACCCGAGAACAGACATGAAAAAAACCCAAATGACCCTTAATGGCAGCAGATAAAGGACCTTCTTGTTAGACCTTAGTGCTCTATTCGGCACTCATTGTCCATGACATGTTAGAGACATTACTGCTGCCTCAGACACATTTCAGGCACAGATCTTAATTTGTAGAAATCCAATTAATTTTTATTTATTCTATCGATCGTGCTAAAATTTGTAAATTCGCCTTTATCCAACGCATCCAATTTATGCCGTTAAACACGACGCTTGAGTGATGGACCCAAAATTTATTAGATATACCCGATATTGGTTCAGGATTAACCACAAAACTTTCCACAACCATGCTTGTTCATTGCACACTATATACTAACATTAATACAGAGGACAGCAACCACAGAGCAAAAACCATAAATGTAAGAGCAGACATAAAACAGAAACATGAAAAAACTTCTTGATGTTTTAAAACAAGAAAAAACAAAGATTTTTTAACTTTGATGTTGAACTCAACCCAGATCAGATCATTTGTGATGATGACGTAGTAGCAGATTGCCCGTATCCAACACCCAGATCAAATCGTAAAGAATTCTTTGATCGGGACTTGTCCTTAACTCCCACGTAGCAAATCTCAAGGACTGCATTCTCATCTCCCCAATATTTCAAAAAATCAGGCACATCTTTTTCATCTAAGATGCAGAAAAAAAATCAGGCAAATCTTTTGAGATTGATTACTACTGCATTCTCCTTATTAGCAGTATGCCTAACCTAAACTTAATCCCTCCAGTTGATCCAGCTCTGATAAATAGTGCTGCTCCTCCATAAACTAAGAAGAGAGATCATCACACTCCTGCACTGCTCTGCGCCTGCACTCTCCAAGTAAAATCAAGAATCACTTTTAAAAATTCTTCTCTAAAAGAATCACTTTTTGATTGGTGATGCTCCATCATCTCTAATTGCTTTGTCGCACGATATATTGCTCCCAGGAGCTCCACGCACTCTTATGCGACTACTTGCCTATTTCCCCACCTTAAAAACAGAGAAGGAGAGAGAGCCTTAGTTATCAAGCTTCCTCTTTATGGAACAGCCCACTCCCAGTCAGTTGGACAACCACACAGTCACCAGTCAGAGAGGGAGGCAGACCTTCCCCGACAGAGTAGAGTAGATAGCTGACCTTGAACTAGGCTGTCCCTGCCCAGGCCATGCTGCCCCTGCTATAGTCCAGCCCCTGCCGCTATGTTTGTAGCCACCGGGGACTCCTTTTTCTCTCTCCTTGTATTATATCATCTTTTTTTCATCACAATAATTTTACTCTCTCTCAATTCTCCTCAACTTTACCTCTCATGGGTCATGGGGACCCCATCGGACGGTATAGGCACAGATCCCAGACGGACCGCCTCCCTGTCTCTGCCGTGTGGGCTCTGCGGGCCCACCTGACATCCACCACGCCGCTGTCCTCCGCCCACCCCTCCTCCCCACCACCGCCATCTGCCTGATGGTGTGGAGGCGTGGAAAATGTGAACTATGACTAGGAATCATTCATACTCTGTCATATTCATTGAATGTATTTTAACTCTTCTGTCCTCCTGTACACATTACATCTATTGCATCTGTCCATCCTAGGAGAGGATCCTCCTCCTCTCTTCCCAGGTTTTTTCCCTTTTTCCCCTATTTGGTTATTTTTCCTGGTCCGATGTGAGGTTTGTGGCAGGGATGGCTATGTATGCAGATTGTAATTTGTAAAACAAGACAACAAATTAATTAATTGGGCTATACAAATAAACTGAATTGAATTGAATTGACCAACAGTACTTTCAACTCTTCATGATCTCCCACTTCATGTCAGTGAATCCAGCACCGACTGTCCACTCGGCCGGACAGAGACGACACATTTCAAAACTCATAGATGTGATATTACGACTACTTACAAAGAGAGAGACCATACATGTGCACCTGTCTGGCAGATTTGAGTGAAAAGATAATAAATAGGGTTTGAAGTGCACATTGACTTCACAGGCCTTCCTTAACGTCTACTGCAGAATAACCTATTTCTTCAAAAACATTCAAAAACATTGCTCTGCAAAGAGCACCACACATTGAGCGAGATGTTTTAGAACATGAACTGAAGAGTTGATAAATAGACACCATGATCTGTTCATATACTTTAGTCTTAACTGCTGAGAGCGTCTGTTTACCATCCTGCTGTCATACATTATGAGCACGTAACACTACCTCCATGACCGCCTACTAAACTGCTATGGAAACGTTTGCTTTGGCCTACTACTACAAATATTAATTTCCTAGCCGATTCGGTGGAGACGGCAATGCTTTTATGTAACCGGGGTTTTGAGCCGTGAGCACCGGTCCAGATCCTCACAGTGCAAACAGCGAGAACGTCGTCGTCTCTGAAGCATTTACAGTATGACCCGAAGAGAGGTAAACACAAAGCATGAGCTGGAGGAGAGTACGTCCAGGAGACCAAGAGCTGCAGCGCTGGAAGCCCGTTTGCGTTAAGGCAGATAGATATGTAAACAGTCCTGGCGTTGATCCGGGTGTCTCGTCATGTGGAGACGCACACACACACACACACACACACACACACGCACGGTGCAGTGTGAGCGCCGGCCCTGGGAGACGAGCGCTCTTTGTTTTGGGTCCGTGGTCGTCGTCCTCTCCCTCGACACCTTTTCGTCAACGCTGTTTGTGTAAAGATTTTGAGGAAAAGCTCGGAGGAATTGTGCATTCAAACCACTCCGTCAGCACCTGAAAACACCTGACGTTGGTTCAGGCGCCGTCTCTGCTCGCGGCCGCCTTACGGGCTGTACGGCGGAGGCTTCTCGTCGGGGTGGTTGTGTGGAGGAGAGTAGCGGGGGGGGACCATCGTGGGCCACAGGTGGCTGGCTCCGGACTGGGAGTCATCGGAAAGACCCGAGGAGTCGGGGAACAGGCAGGAGCCCTGCAGGAGACACACGACATGGAGGAGGTCTGGTTACCTGGTTGCTTTCACAATAGTTCAATCAATCACTTATTTAGCCTCCTATACAAATATAGATTGGTACAAATATGAATAAACAAAAAGTAGTGTGTATAAAATGTGGTCCCTGAATGGGTTTTTGAGTTAATGGTCGTCTCCCTTAGAGAGTTTAGAGAGATGGCCGAGGTTGTGAAAGAGTTTATCTTCATCTGAAACGGCTTTCTTTTTAAGCTGTTTAATTATGCTGCAGACGTTTACCAGCCTATTTTGATTATTTTGATGTTGACAGCGAGAGATAAACACCAACAGATTAAGAGAAAGTGTCAGAGCTAAAGAGACTATTGACTGCAGGCATTGAGACGTTGAGCCCGTTTCCAGTTCCTTCTGGAGTGAAATGCCTTTTCACGTCATAATATTGCCAGATTACTTTCACGATCTTTCTGTTCTTCAAAAAAACAAACGTTTAAATGAAACACTAGACGCCACGGACGAAACAGATAATAAATCCATAACTGTCCTGATGCTCTGCACATTTGTATCGGCCCTTTACCTGCCGGTCGTACGCAGTGTAAGGCGGCAGGCAGGGGGCAGTGTTGTAATATGAGTTGATGGTGGTGGTGGGTGGAGGAGGCTGTGGGAGGACTGGAGCTGTGATGGCCTCTGGTTCAGACGTACTCTCTGAGGCAGCAGAGGGAATCTGACAAGGACATGACAATATTGATCAGCTTCTACAAAATTCAAACACCGGAGAATTACTATTGCTTAACTCAGCTCACACAGACAAAGCCACAAGTATTTCAAAACATTCAGCCGTATTCAAGCCCAGCTGTCCGGTGGCGTCTCCTCTTTTTTTTCTTGATTATTAAATGTACCCACCAAGTCTTTGAAGCCTCCCAGCACGGCCGCGGTGATGATGCCCAGAAAGAGGGCGACGATGTTCAGGACCGTGGCGGACCACAGCAGGTGATAGAGGTGCACCACGTCCTGGCAGCTCTTCACATCTGTGTATTCGTGGTAGCCTCCAATGACCTCCACACGGCTGGACCAGTGGGTGGGACAGAGAGGGAGACGGCGTACAGTCAAGCCACAAACGTCTCTAATTCAGTGTATCCTTCTTGTATTCAGGACACAATAAAAGAAAAACATACAGTTTTGATTTATAGAGATAAATGATATGAGCTAGAGACACAGAGATCACGTGTATGGACAAGAAAAGGTCATGCAGAGAGGAAATGTCACCCTAAAAAAACATGTATATAGTGAGTTACATCATAAAGACTCCACAAAATTGCTTTAGCCATCACTCATTAACATGAGTTGATCATTTAATCGCCGATATGGTTCTAGAAAAAAAAGGGACCTACTTCCAAATCATGGATGATTTCCTAAACTTTTTCAAAACATCTTTATTCTGAAGTCCCATAAGAGGATGTTGTCTGAAACAAAGGTTACAAGAAAAGAAACAGTCTTGTTCTAATACAATCAACGTTGCAGTGTAAAAAAAAATCTCCCACAAAAATGGCACAACGGCACACATTCCAAATCCAAACAATCAAAGCAGCACACGTAAGGAGCCACGGATTCAGCTCGGCGTACTCACTTCCCGCAGTTGTAGAGGTCGCAGCAGTAACAGGTGTTGCCCTTCACGCGCAGGTTACAGGACGACCGCGATGAGGTCTGACAGGGCACCTGAAGGGCAACACATATTTGAAATAAGTAGTCCTCGGACTTTAGGTCAGATTCTGGCTCTCAACAATGTCCCCGTACAATTGCAGGGCGAACACGAACACAGAGGATGAAACAAATAGTATTTCGGTAAACAGATGGGACATCAAATGTGTTCCTTACGTCACGTTCAGGGGAAGTCTCACTCGAGTGATATTCACAGCGGCCGGCATACAGAGGCCTGAGGTCCTGCAGAGCGACAAACATTTGTAATAGATTTCACAGCACAATCCGTCACTGGTCGACTTACGAACCCGACTGAACGGGGAGAAGCAAACGCAACCAGACAAGAGCTGAATGTGATGAGTGCTGCGTGATGAATGACCGATGTTAATCATGATAATAGTGGTGAAATCAAACTTTATCAAGCAAAACCTCATAGAGAGCTAGTAAGCAAGGCGGAATTATTAACTCGGTGAAGACCAAATCATTCAGGTTCAGATAAGATAAGATAATCTTTTATTTGTCCCACAGGTTCATGAGGTAAATTAGTTTGTGGTAATTTGATTAATTATTGATTTATCGCTAAGTGCCTCAAACAAACACCTGTGAAGGGTCAGAACCTTTACCCGTGATTAGGACAGATTTTACTGGACAAATGCACTTTGGAAGTAGATCATCATTATAGCACATAACAAAAATTACGATTGTTGTGATTATACACTTAATTGTGCAGCAATTGATGTATAAATTTATGTATACATTCGTTTAAATCACTCAAATTCATTTAAATCACTTCTTAAAATCCATTTTTATAGAACAGCTTTTAAGTGATGTCGTCCTTTTATGCAGTTCTTTGGTTCCCCTCATTTAGTTTGTCTGTTTTGTTATTTTTAAATGTTTATATTAGTATCTTACCATTCTAATTTGTTCTGCCTTGACTCTCTGGAGAGCACTTTGTGAACTTTGTTTTAAAGGTGCTATATAAATAAAGTTATTATTATTATTATTATTATTATTATATTCAAGGCAAAGCGAGAAAGGATTTGGTCCTTCTGCACCAAAAACGTGCTTCAGTTTGAGAAGTAAAATTCAGAACAAGAATGTAGATAAATTTAAGTCAGAAAAAAGACAACATCTTTAATCTTCATTCAGTTACGGCATAATATTCCTCATTGTTTTTATGAAATTATGTGCCAGCAGCCTCTTTGGAGTCCAGTGCACAAAATAGCTGATCGAAAAGAAATGTTCCATTTCACGGACGCCACTCGTCAATGAAAACCTGCTGATCTCACCATTCACCCGCCCATGACTTAGTTTAGCATCATTGTTTTTAAGAGTGCATTAGTGGTTACTTATTATTTGAAGTGCTTTGAGTCATGGAGAATCATCTCACACCACATAATATATTAGTCTCGCTGAGAAGGGTGCAGCAGCTGCTTCAGACAGCCACATGTGAGCAATGGCCTTGCAGAAGGGCAAACGTTTTACTATACGTCGAATGCAGACTGAGTATATTAAGCTTTAATGGGAATGGCATTGATTAATCAGCTTGTTATATGTCAGGGCATAAATGTTATGATATACATAATGTATCAGCTTGCTTAAATAAATAGAAGCCTCAGTGATACTTACAATATGCCTCGCAGCAAACACTCCATCGACAATCGCACAGCAGAAGGCAGCCACCACTCCGAAACTGATGAAGACAATAGATGCCACTAACTGTGAAGGAAAACATCAGCTTCATCACTCTCGATCACTCTGTAATGGGTTTGAGACTATAAACTCAACTCAAATAGGCAGCATTTTGTTTTTTTTTATTGCTTCCTCTCACCGCTTGTATCGGTAACACTTTCAACACCAATGTATATCATCGTCATGCAGGAGGATGACTACTTCTGAATGGAATAGGAGGAGGGCGGAGGGTGGAGGGTGGAGGGGGCTGTGTGGCGCTGTGGTTGTCATCAAGCTCCAGTGATGTTTGTCCTAGCTGGCACGGTGCCCAGCTCATAATAGACACTGAACCCCTGAACCCCCTCACCCACCCACATTCGCCGAACTCTCCTCCCTACACTACTAAGTGCAAATATTTCTATGATGCTGACATGAATACTTCCAGCAGCGTGTTCTAAACCAAGGCATTTTCATCAACACACGTTTAGGATTTCAGTTGTTGATTGGGAGTCGGACGTATCGATATTAAAAGTGACAATTAATTGTATCGGTTTCTTTCCTCCTCTGACGCACTATTTTCTACCAAACTAATAATATTTTTTTTTAATCTGTATTTTTTTTTTTTTTTACTCTGCTCTTCTCACTGGATTGAAGTGGATGAGACCCAAATCACATCACTGAGGGAACGTTTGAATCGAAGTCTGATTGTTCGCTCACGCTGGAAGACCTCTGTCAAACCAACCGGCTCAAACCACACTCACACAGCCCTGATGAGGGTTGTACTCTTCATCAATAACTTCTAAAGATAGTTTTTCAAACATAAACTTCCAAACATAAACTAAACCCAGTCGATGTTTTGTCCAAGCAACAGTCCAACATCCAAATATATGTTATTTTAAATCATAAAACACACTACAAGCAGTGAATTGTTGGCATTTGTGCTTAAAAAGGAATAAAATGATGAATCAATTATCAAGATAGTCAGTTAATTTTGTGTAGGTCAACTTATCATTTCATCTCTACTGAAAATGTAAGTAATGTTAGCCTCTATTATCCCAAATTGTTCAAATAAATCCTCAAATTCCACGTAATAAAATGTTATGGGAAACAACATAAATTTTCGGGGCAGCGTACATGTCAAAGCTCAATCATGTGTGGGATTCCAGCCATCCAAACCTTGCTGAGTGATGTGAAAAGATGTCACCCCCCACCTGCTCCCCTCAGCTGCAGTTTCCTTGCCCACATTCCAGTGTGGACATCTTTCCTCCTCGACTTACACCCTACTTCTATTTCGGGCTGCATCTCCCTTGAAGCTCAGGATACTTGCTTCGATACACAAACCTCCTCGGGCCAAGTGGAAATCCCAGCCTACCCGCTCTGTTCTTTCTGCGTTCACTTTAAAAACATATCCAGGCGTACCGGCTGTCGGAAGGTCATTTCGGTATGGGACACAGTTTTAATGACAGTTTTCTGTGAGGACGGAGAGAAGGAGACACCAGGCACTGAAAATGATCTCAAGGCACGAGGTAGCACTCATCCTCTTACCATTTGCCGCTTGTTGTCTATCAAATGAGAGCCGATAATTCCCAGAAAAGAGCCAAAGCCCAGCTGAAAAAAATAGAAAAAAGCTGTTAGGGCATTTATCTAATTTGATTATAAAGCAGTAAGATAAAACATGAGTTTCTGTCACGCACTGATGGAGGAATTTCAGCATGTTTACAATCGTTTATAAATAAGCAAAATACATTAAACTATGAATCTGATGAGTTTGAGGATAAAGTGTAAAGGTGCATCCTATGAAATGTTGCTGACGTAGAGTGGCTGCTTTCCAAGTCGCTCTTTACTTCAGGCAGAATGCTAAAAGCCGAGTGTTGTGAATAAAACGCATTTATGGACTGAGATACTTCACCTCACTCAGCCCCTAATGACTGATGCTGAATAATGAATGTGGGGAACATTGAACCCTCAGAACCTTTAGTAATTAGTTTGGGCATGAGCGGGAAAGAGCTGGCTGGAAGAACTCTCCCTTCACTCACACCTCCGTCCTTATGAGCTCTGACTGCTGTGGCACACAGTTGTGAACGTGCACTCACAATGACTCCTGGGTAGTAGCCGCCCACTGTGATGTTCTGCGCCCTGGTGGTCGCTGCCAAGCCAAAGATGAGGATGAGCACGGATACGATGAGCAGCAACACCGTCACAATGATGGATTTCCTCTTCCTCTTCTTAAAGGAACCTGCCAGACAAATGAGAGAGCAGTACCGCTGTGACGTGAGCAGTACAGTGGTGTGAAATCAGAGGATGAGCCTGCAACTAAAGTCCACCACGAGCAGTGATGCAATGGGAAGTAGTTAAAGAGACTCAGAACTAGACTCAAGTGTCTCTCTCCCATTTAAAGTGAGTGGACTATTCAAAAAAGTATTTCGCTCGGAAAATGACAACGATTTATTATGTTGCTCATGATAAAAACAACAACATCTGGCTTGTGCGCCAACAGTAAACAACTTAAAACAAAATAAACCATTTTTAGGCTCAAATGAGGTTGAATAATTTTACATTGTATATGTTGTATGTATGGTAAGTGTATACTGTATACTTATAACGTTTTCATCCTGGTATCATTTTGGCTCTAACTCAAATTCATACATGGCTAAAGACGTGTGAACTATACTTTTAAGTATGGAAACTGTTATTTGATTTGAGATGAGTTGTGTTTATCATTACTCTAAATACCACTATACAAGTAGATCCACTGATGGTCTTTGTGACATAACCATTCCAGTAGGTTACACCACCAACCTGTCTATGCCTCTCTAGTCCAGTGATGCTCCAGTAGGTGACTAGACTTTTCATTCTCAAACATGTCCTTTCAATGAATATGAGGTCTAAAGAAAATGTACATGAATGCTTCTTCTATTTCCTTTATAGACCGAGTAAAACAATAAACAATCCTGGACTATGAATTGTGTGACATAACCATAATTCACATGAATGAGTGCTAAAGTTAACATGCCAGTGGTATCGAGTGAGAATAACCTGATATATGGGCAGCACTCAAATGCACTCAAATATATTCACAGATGTAAACCCTGCACAAAAAGACCCTCTTGATACTGTCCTCATCGTGGTAGCACAGCGGCCATCCTGCATGGACCTGCATGTCAGGCGGTTACCCATCAGAGCCAAACATCCAGAGCAAACATCCAGAGCAAACATCCAGGCTCCTGTGGTTACTCTCCGTCGCCGCGCCTGCAGTGGCGCGCTGCGGCCTGGGCCACAAATAATTTTAAAAAACGGTCTGGAGATCAACGAGTGTTTTTGTCTGCTTTTGTGAGAGGAGGAAAGAAAACCATACCGTTTCTTTTTTTTAACCGAGACAAATACGAGTGAGTGGTGTAATGATTCCCCTTTTGGCTTTGTGTGTAGGACCAATAGAAAGACTGGTCCCGGAACTCAAATTCACATTGTTGCAAACCCATAATTGTATTTAATTGATCAAACCTGCTGCAGACACGCCGTTGACCTTGCACACACACAAACACACACATACACAAACACACCCACACACCCACGCACACACTTACCCAAGCTTGTTTCAGAGAGGGTCAGCCTGCTGGATTGAAGGCTCTGAGCAGGAGGCATGCCGGCTGGAGGATGTTTTAACGCAGTCTGCTGGACAACCCTCTTGCAAATGAAGAAACAAATATATATATATATATATATATAATCACGACTCAACGGTTACTTGCTATAGGTGTTTAGAGCTAGCTGGGGATAATCGGGAGCAAACGGTGTGTCGGTTTGCTGTGGCATTCTCTAAGGCAACCGCCCTCCTACCTCGCCCAGCCCCGTGTGCGTCTCACATCCCCGCGGCTGCGATACGTCCGTCGGCCTCCGTCCTCGCGGCGTGTCGGTGTCGAGCGGCGGGTCTCTGCTGCTGCTGCTGCTGCTGGCTGTGTGTGCGCATGTCAAACATAAAGCTCCTCAAAAAAAGCAAACCTACTCTTACAGTCGCTTGTTTCAAAGTGTAACGATACAAGACATAATTAACATATTATTAGTTTCCCCCGGAGCCACCATCGGCGTTACTTCCGTCACTAACCGCTAGGTAACGACATGCTCAAAATAACCCCGTCTGCTCATATCTTCTCAGTAGATTAAATATAAGTATAACTAACAATCACATTCAAGTATTATGGCAATTTAATGATAAAGACCTGCTGGTCATGTCTGACGATGTGAATGTGAAATTAAGTGAAATAAATAATGTTTAGTGTGTTGTTATGCTGTGTATGTATGGTTTACATTGATTTAGAGCTGCTTTGTTATGGTTTGGGAGAAAGTGCAAGTTGGAACTGGCACAGGTCAGGCCCCTCTTCAGGCCGACTGTCGAGCGCCATCTTGTGTTTCAAACACAGCGTTGCGTTCAAGAGCCATCAGACGTTCAATGAGCAGCAGGTTTCCACACAACGTGACACATGCTGCCTTCACGTACGCCAGTGATTCAAGTTCTGATCTTTTATTTTGGTCAACAATTCCCTTCGCTCCGAAACGAAAAAGGACCGTATATATTTAGTTTAATGTCTTATATTTTATTCCATGTTAGCAATGAAGGTTGTCACTTCATTCAGTAGCAGCTGCTTTGTCCGATATGAGACTGGAAATGCACAGTAAGCACAAATATCAGAGGTAAACTAATCATGAAACCATACTTAGGCAATACATTTAGATGTCAATAAATAATAAATTATATAATTACATTATTATGTTTAACCATTCTCTCTTTTTGTTTAATTTAATTGAACCTTTACTTGGTTGCAGTTTTGTTTGTCACATCAACATGAGTGTAGCTTTCCCTGGTTTGGAGATGTAAATGGTTTACCAATAACAACAAAAAACAAAAAAAGAATCACAAAAGATTACAGAAAATGTTATGTGGTACACCCTGGCCCACAATCTAATTGAAACATTTCCCTCTAAAGGTGACTAGAGGGTCAACTCTTGTGGAATTTTCAAAAGTATATTTAAAGGAAACAGAATATTTGTGTTGGGTTTGCAGGCTGACTATTAGCGTGCACACTAAAGGGCTGCTGATCTGATCCAGGAACTGTTTTTTAGCTAGCGACATGCTCATGGGCAAGGTACCGGAACTTCCCAAATTGCTCCATTGTTTGATTAAATTACCACACATCAAATCTGTTGCATGTTTACATGAATGTTAACATGGTGACTGATCTACAGAATTGGTGGCCAGGTCATATTCAAGTAAAGAAAAAAACATCAACCCATAATGGGGTTAATATGGGGCCCAGCAGCTCATTTGTATCCCGGGGCCCTCTGGTTGGTCATGGAGCTTTCTCTGTACAATGTATAGACTATAATCACGTGTAGGGACAATGCATTTATTATGTAACCTGCAGTTTAAGGTGAGAAGCAATCAAGCCTCTTTTAAATGGCATATACATAAATAAGATAAAGAGAATCCCTCTGCATGAACAGGCACATGACATTTCTATATACGGTTCTTGCAAAACGTTGTGGTGATTTTAGTTTCTCTGCAAATGTCCTTATGTGGGGCGAAGGCCTTCACTGTAACATGCACACACGCATACGCACGCGCACACAGGAACACGTGCACGTTTTTGCCGCGAAAATCTCAAAGAAGTGTTTTTTCCATGACGCAATTTATCTTTTCATGTAAAAGAAGAAGAATAAAAAAAGCCCCCCCTCCCGACCCCACGGCGCCCACTTTTAACATGGGGTAACCGAACGGTACGTGACCGGCGTGCAGATCGGATCAGGGACGAGGACAACGTGAACTCCTCCAGAGCGGAGCTTATGGGAAGCAGTTGCTGCAGAAGTCTATGGAGATGCTGGCGGTGGCAACTGGATCAATGCATGTGCAGAGACAATAGGCCTACTTAATGGCAGTCATATTACATAACATAATTATTTGTGTTTTTATATTAAGTACATGTCCGATCAATAAAAAGTTTAGTTTGTTCTGTATTGTATTGTGTTGAAATGTATATTTTGTGTAAGCACTGAGAGACACTTTACCTAGTCAAATTCCTTGTTTGTGCAAACTTACTTGGCCAATAAAACTGATTCTGATTCTGATTCTGATTCTGATAATAATAATACAACTCATAGGCCTACAATTATAATAAATAAATCATGAACATGTTTTAAGAAGCACTTTAATTATACGACTGTTTATGTGCACGTACAGTGCGCAGCAGGACGTGATTGACAACAGTGTCTTGTGTTGGAATAAACTATAAATTCATGCTTCGCTTCCGTCTTGCAGCTTAGCAGACAATGGCCGGTGGTGTACGTGTACTGAATGCAGTGATGTGCGCCACGCCGCTGCCAAAACGTCTCCAAGGTCCAAAAAAAAGCACTTAGTATCCCACCCCCAGTTTTTCTCTGTCCAGCGTTCATTCACCATGATGCGAGCTTAGTTGCAGGAGGCTCTCCACACCCGGTCCCCTTTGCATGCCTTTAAACTTTCTAATGAAATCCCCAAACTCATTTTGACAAACGTTATTTTTTTCTCTGGGCGTCCAGAGGGCTTTCGACACATTAAGACGCGTTTCTATCGCAAAGAAAACTTCAGGTATGTCAGATCTTTAATTTAAATTAAATGTGTTGCACCTGCAACTCGTTTCTTCTGTCTGTTTTGCAGTGATTTTTTGGGATAGTTTGGCATTGTTGTGAAACGTTTTTAAAATGTTATTTAACTTAACAATATTTTAGTTAATTTCATGGGAGATGTGATTGGTTTAACATGTACTTTTTTCCTTCTGTGAAGAATATGGAGCCCAGTTCCACAGAGGGAGGAGCTGAAGAGACGCTCCTTAAAAATCAACCACCAAGTCTTGTAAGTGCTGATATTAGATATAAAACGTATAATTTTATAATCATGTTATTCACTGAAGCAGATGCCGTAATTAAGTAATTTTTCCCACGAACAATGGAGTTGATAGATTTCTGTAGCAGAGTTATTATATACTGAATAATCAAGTGGTTTTATTGGCACAAGAATCATTTTAAACATTTAACAGCTTTTTGAAAGCCAAATTCTTCCAAATGAAGTGACTTTTTGGAGACACTTTGAAGCGTCCTGCGGTTCCTCTGAGATCTGTCTGTCCTTGCTGGTGGATGTTGAGAGTCAGTGAGTAACATCTGGCTGTCGAAGTGACCCTCCAGCTCAGCTGTCTGCAGCTGCTGCTCCAAGCAGGAGGGTCCACTCAGAGGAGGTCAGCTCTCCCAACGAGTGCCAGAGAGGTCACCAGCAGAAACAGGAGACAGGACCATCAGTGTGATGTTCATTAATATGCAGAGCACTCTCTGGCAGTTTATATCGTCTGTCATACTCGGATCAGAAGGCATGCCATTTTTTTTTCCGCCAGCGATTTGAAAATAAAATAGGTTGACTGCCGATCTTAGCGGTTAAGAATATGTGTGGTGAGGGTTTTTTCTCTCCTTCTTCTTTCAACCAGCCTCACAAAGTGATACTCAAACATGGCCAGGAGTTGGAGGAAGAGCAGGAGGAGTTGGCCGAGCACCAGCCTCTAGAGCAGGAAGACCTGAACTTTGAGAGATGGAAGCGCAGGCCGTTACCCGAGAGGACGCTCCACCAGAAAATAGTCGACATTAAGACATACTTGTGGAATGCAGAGACCCGCGAATTCATGGGTCGCTCTGGGAAGAGCTGGAGTGAGTTGACGATTAAGACATCTTCTATGTTGTTGGGATATGAGGGGGGAACGTATGGATTAATGCAAAAGTACTTCATTTTTTAATCTATGTGTCCAATGTGTCCAATTACTACATATCTAATGTCTAATGCTTTACAGTTTGGCAGACAGTGTATTAATGTCTTTAAAAGATCGTTTATGGGGTTAGAAATGTCTCCAGTCCAGTGACTCGGCTCACTGTGCTGCGAGTGTGTGTGTGTGTCCTTATGCTCAATGTTTACATAGGTGCATGGACAATTCAGAGTGGCCCGACAAAAACAGACTGCCTGGGGACATGTCCCCAGCGGGAGCTCACTGTCCCGGGCCTCGCATTGGCCAGGAATCACATTCCTCTACATCTTACCATGCTCTCCACAGCCTCTTTCCCAAACCCTTGGTGACCCCATTGCTGAACTTTACATGCTTCAGGCCCCTCATATGCAGTTAAACACAGAGATGCTCTTCACGTTAAAAAAAAACCAAAATATCTCTAGAGATTACTGCCAAATTGAGCTTTGGTGTATGCCAACTTTATTTGAAGGACGCGACCAAGTGGATGAGTTTGTTGAGTCAATGATGATGGAGCAGCCTCTTGGTATTCCAGGGTAGTGCCATGTGACGCCGTTGAGCCCCTCCCTCAGCTTTACTGTACACAATAGCAAACATGATCCCACTGAGTGTTGAGATATCCAAGAAAAGTGTGTGTTACTTGCATGAGCTGCCATGCTAGATCCTCGGGCAGAGCTCAGAGCTCATTTCAGCGACAAAACCAGCGTGCACACTTGTGGAGCAGTGGGGCCCATGTGTCTCATGAAGAAAGGCTCTGAGTTGAAGCCTGTGCTGTGAGTCCTGTAAGACGAGTGTGTAACAGGGCACGCAATACCAGAGCGGGGTGAGTGGGGCTCCTTGGAGCTGGCCGAGCCTCTATGGCTGCAAAAGACCTTCACTACGATGCAACCGGAGGTTCACTGTGTTCCTGAGTGAAAGGACAGCTGGGAGAATTCTCACTGAGCTCAAACAGAAAGGCCTTTGTGGCATCGAGGATGCAAGGCTGGCTGCAACTAGTCCCCTGTTAATTTGCCCGCACAGCAAAAGCTATTAAATTTAGGACACGTTTAGCTTGATTAGTTGCTAACGGACTGGTAATTGAAAATTGTTCTCGGGCTTTCTTTGTTACGAAGTTCTCACACTACCTCACTATAGTACATTTTATACCAAAGCTACTAGTTATTTTGAGTTATTTGCAAGTCTAAACATGAGGGCAGGACAGGGCTTTAGTATGAGTCAACAAATTATGACCGTCCGGATCGAGGACAGTAGCTGGAGTCCACACGGTCTGAGCTAAGGAGGAAATGAATGGGTCATTTTCCTTCTTTGCTCATATCAGAGGTTTGTTGAGAAATGCAGTGTCTGTTATGCAAGACACCTATGTGCAAATACTGAATAAGAAATATTCACCCTAATAGCTCCTTTTTCACTCCTCTTTCAGGCCTCATCCTTCTCTTCTACGCTGCACTTTATTTGTTTCTTGCAGCCATGTTTGGTGGCTGTATGTTTTGCCTCATGTGGTCTATTAGTCCCTACCATCCAACCTACAATGATAGAGTGATGCCACCAGGTAAATAAAACCCCAACCTCAAACCACTCCACTACATCATCCGCTGTCCCTTTCCTCTCGTCTCTCTGCTCCACTGTCCTTTAGTCTCCTGCTTCTATCTGAGTCTCAGCACAGTTGACTGTCTCTGGGTCTCCACTGGCAGGTATGACGATGGCCCCACACCTAGAGGGCCACGAGATCAACTTCAACGCCTCAAGTCGCAAGTCCTGGAAGATGTACGCCAAGTCTATGGATGAATATCTGAAACGTGAGTCTGTGAAGGGGGGGGGGGGGAGATCAAATGAGGTTGTTGGATTTGTTTAAAATCAAGCGCGCATAGAACGAGTTAATCCTCATCTTCACTACCTTTGTCCCCTTTTTCCATTTGATTCTTGCAGGGCATGCTGGGAAGGGAAGCCTCTTTGTGGGCAGAGTGCAGCCATTCAATTCTTTCTTTTTTTTCTTCCCCTGCTTTTGTTTAGCTTACTTAATCAGAGGCCTGAGTCTGGCAGGGTATTGCTGTTGCATGGATTTTATTTATGCCCTCCTCCTCCCCCTTTCACCCCCCCCCCCTCCCCCACCCCACCCGCCTGCCTCTTGCTCCCCGCTCTCTCCATTTTCAGAGTATAACGACGACCCTCAGCAGAAGAAGAATATTCATTGCTCACACGACAGATACTTCATGCAGGACGACTTGGAAGAGAGCGCAGAGCGGAAATCGTGTGAGTTCAGGAGGTCCTGGCTGGGGGACTGTTCGGGGCTGCAGGACCCCAACTATGGCTATTCTCAGGGAAGGCCATGCATCCTCCTTCGGATGAACAGGGTAAGAAGAGCATTAGTCTCCAAGACCCGCACAACGGTTTGCTTTTAAATGTACAAACAAAAGAGGGGACATAAAGCAGCAGGAACACGGTGTGTTACCGGACTGCTGAAGCTCATGGCTTTCTCATTGAGTGACATCTTGTGGCTATTTCAGGGGGAGGATGAACACACATGAAACCACTTGTGCACTACTTTTCGAATTTTGATTGGTAGCTTATGCAAAATCCCATTCTCATTTAGTTTTTTTAGAAAAGTCAGAATTAAAACCTTTGCGTTTGTATTATTTATGTATAACAACATTTTCTTGCTGGAGTTGAAACAAAGAAGGTGGATAGTGTGTACAGCCAACACTAGAAGCATACAAAGGAATATGAGAGACTGACTACACACTACACACTATACATTTACAAACTACCAACATTTTTATTGATGCAAAGTTTTGACCTACAAAGTCTTTCTCAGGCAAACAGTTTGAAGACATGCTAAACAAAAATATAAAACCAAAATAGGCATTGAAGAGAACTTTGTTTGTTTCTTACTGGTCTTACTTTTCAATAGATTATTGGATTCTTACCTGGCCAGGGCAAACCAGTCAACGTGACTTGTGGAGTTAAGGTATACTCATCATCAACACACTCTCATATTAATAAAATATGTAATATTATCAAAGCGATAAGCAACATGTCTGAAAACGTCAAAAAACATAACTTCTTGCTCTTTCAGAGAGGACCTACAGACACCTTGGGAGAAATCGAATTTTTCCCGAAAAGCTTTTTTGACCTGAATTACTATCCATACTACGGGAAGCTCAGACACGTGAGTGAGAGTTTCAGCTTTGTGGACAGAATATCCACAATTTGAATCAAATATGAAATGACATCTGTTGTGTCACTTGTGTCTCAGACAAACTACTCTGCGCCGGTGGTGGCTGTGCGCTTCATGTCGGTGCAGTACGACACTCACATCCAAGTACAATGCAAGCTGAATGGAAAGGGCATCATCAACGACTCCCCTACTGACCGAAACCTGGGCAGTGTGACCTTCTCCTTGGATATCGGAGCATGAGGCGAAGATATCGCTGCCAGCAGGATGCTCCTGTGACGAGGCAGGAAAATGTACAAGAAAAAAATATGTTGAACCATTATTTTCCATGAAATATATAGTTTCCCTCTCCTCATCTTTTACTTAAATATCCACATATTTTGCTGTGAAACAAATTCCTCAAGAAGTAGATGTTTACTCTTGTGTTTCTGTTCCTGAGCGTCATCGTGTCATAAAGTGAGTTACAATTCCTGATATTTTGTAATGATTAGCAAGATTAATCAAACTAAATGACGCTCTGCCCAATAGTTAGAGTTTCTGGCTATGCAAATCCAATTGTGACTTAAAACATTACTAGGCAATTTGAAATATTGGTATATCAGGTTAGATCATGGTTTTGTGAGCACAGTTTTGTGTGACAATGTGTACTAATTTGTTTTGAATTATATTTTTCAAACATGTATATTGTAAGAATTATCTATCATGCAAACACTGAAAGCAAGACTTATACTGTACTTACACAGTAAAAAAAGACATAGTAAATGACTGCAAATACACTATTACTATATTTTTGTTGAATAGAGCAGTATTATACATTTATGATAAAGCATCACAAGCCACTACTTGCATTCTTTTGTAAAAACATTTGCTTTTTAAAATGAAATACTACACAAGACTGATCAATAAAGAGACATACTGTACTGTGAAATAGTTTGCAAAAGGTCTGTACCATTTAAACATAATTGTTTTGTGATAGTATTAATCTCTGTCTGAACTTTGCTACTAAACATGGTATCAATGTTGTATTTATTCATATTATAGATCTTATAATAAATACAATATTCTGGTATGTACTGTAAGTTTTCTTCCACATCAACTTTTACAACGCTTGTAGCATACCTAAACTCTTTGACTTTTTGTAAAACGTTACATTCTCTTGCATGTAAACCCATTTGAAAATCAAAGTATAAAACCTTGAACTGATGACATGTTGCATAAGTCTGCTACAGAAAATTAGACATTTCAAACTGCATAAAGGTTCAATGCAATGTATTTCAATATCTTCTATTTATGATTGGTGTTGATGTTTTTGTGGCTGGAGTTTGACGGTTTATTTATGAGGTCTAACAAAGGCAACACATAGCTCATGTCTCTTCCATAACTTATAAAACTTGAAATATATATTTATTGGTTATAAAAAAGCAAATCATCTACAGCCATGCAAGCTGCAGTGAAGATGTGCACATCATAGTTTAGCTTATTACCTTCGCATTGAAAATGCAGAAGGTTATGTTTTGATCGCCGTGTATTTATTTATTTACTTATTTATTTGTATGCGTGTTACTCGCATAACACAAAAAGTATTGAACCGAATCGCATGAAATTTGGTGGGATGATTGGTTATTTTCCGGGGACCATTTGATTAGATTTTGGGATCAACCGGGCCAAAGGTCAAGGTCATAAAAAGGTCAACATCTTCTTTTTACCATAGCGCAGTCAATGTGTCCAATTGGCATGCAACTAATGCCAAAATGTTCATAATTCAATGCCCAATCTTGTGATATGCGAAGGTATGCGCTCTACCGAGTGCCTATTCTAGTTAGCTACTGTGAATGTCATTGCAGATATATGGTGGTGATGGTGATTATGACTGAAGTTGTAAAGTAGAAGGTTGTTATAAGTCATTTTGGGGGGGTAATTCTGGGGCAGCAAGTGTGTATTTATTAATCTTTTCAGAAGTGCAGGCCACGTTTGTGGAAAAGGGAAGAGTTACGACACTTGTAAACGTTTTTAAACAAGAGTTTTATAATGGCAGGTTAAATAAAACTGATATTTAAAGGACACCCAACAACAAGGAAGGAAAGCTCATGACAACCAAACACAGATTAACAATTCTTTACATTGTATAAACTAAACTTGAGCCTTCATCTCCTGTGACCTCTGTGTAAAATTTCATAACGGCCTGAATGCCTGTGATAGCGGGAGTGTGTCATGCCTCTGGTTATAAAAAAACTTTATAACAGCTTTTAAACAAAGTTGAAAAGACATTATGGGCAATCCCAGCAGTTCAGCCACGTGAGCGTTTAGTTGACAACCGTTAACCTTTGAATTCAGCTCGCTCACAAGACTCACGAGCTCCTGGAAACTTCACACTGAAAGTCGAGCCGTTAAAAGAATGACAGTGATACGAAACAAGAACAAAACTTTATTTAATTTGTTCCCCAAACAAGCTTCAATCGAGCAACTCAGCGGTGCACAACAGGAAGGCACGAAACTGTCGGCGGGGAGCGATCGAATGAACAGAACCGAGAGTCGTGTAAATGAAATGCTGGGACTTAAATATTACCGTCGATTTTATTGTAGTAGCCTATCACGTGAAGAGTAGTCTTGGGAGAAATCAATGTACATGCAACCAAATTAGATCCTGGTGACATAATTGTTACACCTTTGAGAAAACAAGGGTACAACACTATCATCGATTCACCAAACACTCAAATGTAAAGTGTACATTTCAAGAAAATAAATCTTCTTTATGACGGTGAAAGAAACACGAAACATTCCCCAAAAAACAAAAATAAACTGTTCCCGATGCTGGTAAAGTGTCGCAGTTAGTGTCCCTTTCATCAAACTACAATTTACTGACTAAAAGTGCAAAAGGGAGTATTTCCTTTAGGCATAATTTATTTTACATGAAGGTTAAGACAACGCAATAACATTGGCGCCTGGGATGGAACAGTGGAGCTTGCTCGTTACATTCACGTCATCAAAAATCAATGTCAGTCATTCTATACAAGTTAGTAATTTACACTTATACTATTATACAGCACGGAAAGCGAGAGGGGAAAAGGCCTCTCTGGGGATTGAGGAGGTGAGCGGCTTCTCACAGCCATAAATGTAGTTCTCAAAACATGCAATCTACAATCAAATGATGCAATATTGATCCTAAATGTTTTGCTTGTCGATTTAGTCATTGGCATTAAAGCAAAAACAAAAGGAAACCGTTGGTGGGTGGGGTCATTTTGGAACCGTGTAGGAGAAATAAGCTTAAGGTTATTTTTAGGCAAACAAAAATGAGCAGGACATTTGGGATGCTGTCGATGCAGCGACGGGTGTTGAAAAGGGTGCGAGAGGCAGAAGCAGCGGGGTTGGATTATACAGACTGGTAGCCAGTACGACTCTTCCTCCGACCAATCAGGTAAGAGATAAGCACAAGGATGATTAGGAAGCTGAGCGCCACGCCCACTGCAATGGGCACCAAAAAGCTCAAATCAGAGTCCAGGAAGCATTCTTCAGCTGACAGACCGACGGAAAGAGAGACAGACAGACAGCAGGTTAGTGGTTTTAGTCAGCAGGAAACATTACCTCGAGGAGGAGTTGGGATGTTTACAGTCCACACAGGGGGAGAGAAAAAAGGCAGAGCAGCGAGAACAGAGATCAGAACCTACAGAAAGTTTGAGATCAGAGAAAAGGGTTATCAAATATTCCAGACACTAAGAGAATCACTCAAGTGGATGTTACTTATTGGTGTCATGCAGTATACGAGTAAAGGAAATTCTCAAAGAAATAGTCAAGACTTTGGGAAATGTGCAAAATGCTTAAAGTCCGTTCAATAGATTTGTATGCAGTCTCAAAAAAAACCAAACGCATTCTTTATACTATCAGAACGTTATCCTTTCAGTCAAACAAAATATATAAGAGACAAGATGTTCCTCTGAGCTTTAGGCCGCTTCAAGTCGTTTTGCTAAGCTAATCGACTCCAGCTATATAAATAAGGAGTGGTTCCAAATTTCTTGCACATTTCCGAAAATATAAAATGATTCCTTCACGAAAACAGTCAGCACGAAACACGACATGGAAATGTTAATACAACACAATTGTTTGTCAAAGTGTAGGAATTAACTGACTATCATTGGAAGAGTATTAAGAGCTAAACGAGGAAGGGTTCATTATAAAGACTCGTAGGTGGAGCCCATGTTTCTCTTTCTCACGATGAAGTAGGCCAGCAGAACGATAAGAATGAGAACAAGCAGGGAAACTCCGACAGCTACGGGAACAATGAAGCTGTCCACATCATCAGGCTGGCAATCCTCAGCTAGACGGGGTGAAGAGAGCAGAGAGGTGAATGTCTTAGAGAAGAAGTGTTATGGTTAAAAATATTAATGGTTAAAGGCATGAACGGTTGAAAGAAAGGCATAGCCTGCTTACTGACTTTAAGAAGCCCCCCCCCCCAAGTATTTAAAGCAGCAACAGTTTCAAACAAGAATAAACATTCACTCGGGTGTCCAGGGCAGAAACACATTTTTATTTCCATCAATCTTAAAAGACTAAAAAGCTCCAGTCTGCCAGACAATTTCAAATCAAACGTATTATAGAAAATAGCGTAGGTGAATGGAGACAAAATCCTCTCTATTCCCAAAACACTCGGGTTCATTTATCTTTATCAAGATGGCCTCGCAGCACACATTCCCTTTAGATGAATTGTGTGAGCGATGTTCTCAAACAGTGAAGGGAAACCAACCAAAAAGGTTTCTGACGCGTAGGAGCGAGTTATTGAATGACCAAAAGAGAAATGTATCATTAAGCAAGGCACAGCCGTCATGATGATAAACCTGTTCAAATGATTTATTGAGAACAAAGGAGATTAAGGTTGAGAAAAACAAACATCTATATCAGTGCTGCAAAACCCATCTTTAGAATTAAGGCAACTGAGATTGTACAAAGCTGAAATATACAAGAACGACACAATTATAAGCAAAAAATAAAGCTCATATTTGAACTATTTATCAACACATGCAAAATATCCTGGGAAAGCGAATTCTGTTAGCAACTTAATTAAAAATGCAACTATCTCCATTCATATTCAATGTAGTTGGCTGCCTGCTTGTCTCCAGTCTTGAAAAGTAATAAGGATAATAGTACACAACAATTAAGCAACAATACACAGTACCTACTGTGTGCAATATTTGTTTCTATCAATACAGAAATACATATTCGGGGGCTCGACTCCATCCCTGATACTGCGTCACTCTAACCTACACTATTTCCCTGACTTAAAAGCTCCCGTAAAAACCTGCTTTCAGCTTCTTACTTCATGAAAACAGTTTTGTCTTTTATACATAAATGATTGTTTTTTTGTGCTTTTCAGCAATTTTTGTAACGAAAATCTCATGACGGGTTTGGGGTTGTTTGATCTTTGCCAGCACTGTTGAACAAACATGGATCAAAACACACAAGATGAGCTTTAAAAAGGAGTGCTTTTTGTGCTTTATTTCTGAGAGCGAGAAGAGAACATCAATAACGCTCAAACAAACATGATGGAACATGCCAAGTGAGCGATGGCGGGAGTGGTAAAGACGTTTGGTGGGGACAGAGCCGGCTTGTCCCAGCGTTTCTAGTCTTTGTGCGAAGCTCAACTGTCTCAGGGCTGAAGATTCATATCGAACTGAATATTCAGATCAAACTCTCAGCAAGAAAGCAAATAATTGGAGCCAAAATGTCAAACTATTGTATTAAACTCTATCTTGAACTAATACTTTCGGACATTTTTCTATAGTTTCTTGTTCATACAACATTGCCAGGGGTTTTAACGCCGCCTGGTCCAGCTGCTGTCCTCTACAGCTCAGGCCAAGCCCACACACACACACGTGAGACAGTCTCAACATAATGCAGACATTTAACGAGCGCCTAAGTGCATTTTTATGTAAATATCCTCATGAGAAAGGAATATCTACTTAACCAAACTCTCCCTTTTCTAAACCTAATGCCAAAACTGGTTGTGAGAAAAGGACAGTTGATGTTTCTGGTCAGATTTATTCTCTGCGTGTGCATATTTAAGAGACCTTTTCAAAATAGCAGACATTTTCACATTGTACAGCAGGAAAGGCACAGGTGTGATTAATGACAGTAACGATGTAACGGTACACCTTAATGTAAATGAGACCTCATTAATGTCCTTCGTTCCACCTGGACCTACTGCTGGATACCGAAACGTCAACCAGAAGAAACGATCTATTTATGTTTCAACAACAAACACGTTGATGTCACTTTGTAAATAGGATTTGAGCCACATGATGATTCCAATGTTTCTCCTGCTCTACAGGGGAAAACATGGGCTAAAAGCATTACTTTCATCCTTGTGACTTGTCCCCAAGGAAGAAAGAAAGCTTTAAGGCTCCTGATTATTATTGTTCTTTTATAACGTAAATAATTATGTGGATGAACAGTCAAAAAATACTGAAAATTAAAATTAAAATGTGCACAAAGATTAAACAGTGACAAGTGGAAACAAAAAGGGTTATGTCTGCAGAGCAAGTGCAGGATCCTACCGCAACCGATTTAAATTGAATCACATCTCCTGTTAAGAATGAAAGTGGATTTTGTCCATGTAGAAGTGTACTGTACATGTGAATAAACTATACATATTGTATTGAAAGTCACCTTTCATGCGATAATGATTACTGAAATGAAAAAAAGAGGTTTGTGGATGTTGCACTTGCTCATCAACAAAAAAAAAAAGAAACATTGGGGTAGACAAGTTTGGTCCTTGACAAAAACACCAAACCTCCATCTTTACATAGGGGTTTACTCCTTATTGTAGTATCATTACAAACTCTTGAGGAAATTGCAATACAAAAATGCTACTTGAGCATTTCATGTCTCATAATGACCAGTAAATTCAATAATGTATTTTTTCCCAGAGACTTTAGTTTAGATTTTGGCTCTTGATGTTTTTCAAGTTATTTGCCAATTAAACAATTGCACATGAAACCCAAGGACCAGGCTTGGAAACCCCATGATATTGATAGAAAACTGGATTTAAAGGGTCTGATATCCAACATAAGTCTTTCTTCGACCAATCACGTAAGCGATCACTACAATGAGAATCAAGCCAGCCAGAGCAGCGCCAACAATGATTGGGATTAAGATGCTGGTGTCATCCAGTGAACATTCATGGGCTGCAGATAAAAAGAGAGTTAGGTCAACAGGTGGAACAGTGATTTTCTGATTAACAACAGCAGGACAACAGATTATTTGCCATCAGCTGTGCCAAAACAATAACACATAACACCGTGCTCAGTTGAATGGACATCTTTGGCATGATAGCTGATGGTCGACACACTTAGTACCAATGAAGACATGCTGCAGGATGTAATTTCGAAGTGAATTTGCGAGTGATCATGAAGATGTACATTAGCCTTGCATGGACTTGATTAGAAAGAGGATTAGGGCTGCAACAACGAATCGATAAAATCGATAAAAATCGATTATTAAAATAGTTGGCAACGAATTTCATTATCGATTCGTTGTGTCGCGCGATTATTACGGCGCTCAATAAGTCACGGAGTATAAAAAAAGTTGAGTTGAGCGCAGAGCGGCGCAGGGGAAACGAGCGGAGAGGAAGAGGACGGAACGCTGCGTTGTGAGAGCCAATCAGCGCTGAGCTGCTCCTCTGTTGATGAATCTAATTGGCTGCTGCTGCTCACGTGGCGCTGGAAGCGGAAGTCATTCACGTCGTCGGAGACATTCACGGAGCTAAGTGCGCCTACGGGTGACGTTATGAACCCAGACACCAGGGCGCTACATGTCACGACGTGTGTGGCATTTCCACAAGAGTATAACGTAGAAAACGTGGTTATTTATTCCGTGGCGGATAGCGTAAAATATTTTTCCACGGAGAAAGGCAACGGAGATAAGCCACGACGCCACTCGCTGTGTGAGCGCTGCGCGTGCAGACAATATTTAACGGAGCGGAGCAGCGCGTGCGCTCTGATCGTGCGCTCTTTTAATGAAGTATCGATATAAAAAATATGCTAAATCACATCGTTTTTAACGTACGGGAACTTTGTTAGTATCGCTACACCGTGCAGCGTGACAGCAGCAGATGTAGCGGACTAACATTCAAGCTAACCTAACTTCCCAAACGCTGTGGACATCTGAACGCTGATTGGCCGAGACGCGACACGTCCCATCAAAGATGTTTTATTGTGAAGAGCACCACTTCACATTTTTTCCGCGTCTCACTGCAATCTCAACGGCAGCGGGCCAGGTGAACAAAATAATAAATCGGAACGCGTCTCTGATATTGTTCAGGGGGCCACATGGGGACCACTGCTCAGGAGAGTAACGCTGTCAGTCTGTTTGTGACGGTTCATCACCATGGTGACCAGTGAACAGGGTTCATCACCATGCTGACCAGTGAACAGGGTTCATCACCATGGTGACCAGTGGATCTCCAGGACCTTTCCATGACTTTAAACCAAATTTCCATGATTAAACATTTTGTGAAAACTCTGTCTATACGTGACAAAGTGAGAAGATGTAGTGTTTAAAATAACAATGAGAATTCCAAAGCATACCGTATATATACCGTGTAAATTAACATTTGAATAAAACAAATTTGCACTTTTCCAAATATTTTGGGATTTTATTTTTTAAATTACTTTTCTAGGCCTGCTCATAGCCATTTAAAAATTCCATGACTTTTCCAGATTTTCCATGACCGTACGGCCCCTGTTTTGAATAAAGGGTTGAAAATTAACGTTTTTTTATCTGATTAATCGATAAAATAATCAACCGATTAATCGATTATCAAAATAATCGTTAGTTGCAGCCCTAAAGAGGATTCTAACCAGTGGTTAAACACTGGGGCTCAGGACTCCTTGAAGGGGGGGGGGGGAGGGTCACAAAATAAGATCTATTGTTTTTGTTATTTTTGAAATACTATATACACAACAATATAATCCATTGTGTTGATTCAAACACTGCAAAGACCATCTTACTCATGACAGCCTCAAGAGACTTTAAAGAATTACATACCTGTACTGAAAACACCCTTCTTGACTCCAAAAGGTTGTACTTGAAGGTCGAAGGTGTAGAGGGTGAGCTGGCTGGTGATGGTGTAGTTCTGCTCCTTGTTGCACATGTAGGAGCTGCCGACAGCCGCCTCCCACAGACTCAGGTTGGTGTTCACTTCAGAAAACTCCACACCTTGAAAGAAACGCAGGTATAAAAGAAAACACTTGACATTCGCTTGTTTCTCGGTACTGCTCCTGGTCTTTGTGGAAGATATGATTATTCTAATTACCAGAGCTTGTCTTTCCGGTGATGTTCAGAGCATGTAGGTGGAATTTCTTTGTGTCCTTTCAAGACAGAAACAAAGAAACACAAAAACTGTATCAAAATGTCCTTTTTTTAACAAATGAACCCCCACATGCAGAATACAAACATTTACATTGTCTTTTTTTTTAGGGACAAGAACATTTCACATTTGTGTTGCACCCCGTCTATGAGAAGTCATCAAATATCTTATTTTATCCAAGCAAAGTTCAATTCTAGCATATCAAAATAAGGAAAACTGGCAAATTCTCACATTTAAAAAAATGGAAATGACATTTTTGGTTTCTCTGCATGATCAGAGATAAAGATAAATAAAAATTAAAAATATATATAAATATATACACATACATATATATAAATATGTATACATATACATACACTTTAAGAAAATAGGAAATCGTTTGGTTATAATTATCCTAAAATTCAAAAGACATCCTTTAAACACTGAGAAAATGTGACGAGGGAGGTTCATCAAACTTACATTGGCGAAAGTGAGTGTGATCGTCATTGAGCTGGACGTCAACACCAGCTGACTGCTGTTGACTCCGCATGAGCCAGAGACTGTTGTCCCGTTGGGCTCAAAGTTCATCTTGGGACATAAAAAGGAAGAGAAGGGAATAAAATCAAGAAAAGCACGAAGGAAGATCATCCGTTTATAATCTGTAAAACATGATTACAACATTAGAATTCTGCGTTTATGAACATACCTCTATTTTCTTGACATTGATCCGCAGGCCAAAGTTGGCTATCAGACAGGCTGTGCTGTTTTCATCAGGCTTGATGCTGTACTTCCCGGCTGTGGGTGTGGGCAGGGTGGGGGTGGTGGTCGGAGGAGGGGCAGTGGAAGAGTTTGTTACAGGGGTAGAAGTGGTGGCATTAGTGATAGGGGCAACTGTGGTCGTGTTGGGTAGGTCAGCAGCACAAGAAGTAACTGTGGGAGAGAACAAACAATGAATGTAACAAGCACTGGAGAAAAATATTCCAGGTAGGATCAGATGTGATGCCGTGTTCGCACTTACTGTTTTCACTTATGCTGTCGTTACTGACAAAAGCCTGTATGAGCACTTTCCACAGCGTCTGATTGACTACGTCAGCCTCTAGCGTCTCTTTACTATTGCATGAGTAGCAGGTGTCGATGTCTATGTCCGGGATTTGAGGCTTCGCAGTAACAGTTGCAGTGTCTAAAAGAAATTCCAAAACATATCAACATCAGTAAAAGGTCTTTCATCCAAATGTGTTTTTTCACTTTGAAGTGTAGAAGTTACCATTAACTACAGAATTAGGGAAGACAGTTGTGTCATTGAGGTTGTAGGTAAAGGTGATGGTGTCAGCCTTGTACAGCTTTCCATTGGTGGTAAAGTTCACGCTCCAGGAGAATCCTTTACCAAAATTGAGCTTCAACGTTGAGCTTGTGTTATCACAAGTACTTCCATTTGTTGTGACATCATCAGGAAGTCCAAAAGTCACTGTTGCACTCTAAAAAAAAGCAGATTGTAAACTTATTAAACAAGCATGATGTTAAACTGTTTAAAAGATCATTTCATTGACCTCAAGAAAAATAAGAGAACAAAATGTAACAGAGTTTTAGTTCCTGAAGAAGTTACACTGACCCTGAACAGAGAATTGTTTCAAGTCATGCAAAGGCCTCTGCCTTACTATATTGTTCTTCTTATGTGCTTAACAAAAACAATAACCTACAAATGCTTTAAAAAAAGACAATAGTAAATATATCAAACATTCTGTCAAACTTAAGATCAGGTTCTTGCTCCTAAACATCTCCCCTGGAAACATGACATTAACAATATTCTCATAGGCTAGATCCATTATTTATAAACACAGATGAGAAACTGTCTAAAGATGTAAATACATTTGAAGCACACAGGATATGACAAGCGCAGGATATGGATCAGGAAAACTCACTAACTGGAATGCTGAATAGTAAGAATATATTTGATTTGTCGAAACTCCCCTCATTTCCATTTCCATGATGACATTTCTTTCCTACAAGAGTTGCCAGATAGTGTTAATGTGTTTTATTACTGTGACAACTGGGTTTTAGTTATCGTTTTTACTCTTAGCCATGGTGTGTGTGACTAACGTTATTTAGACTGCTTGATAAGAGCAGAGATGCTTTGCTATGTAAACTAATATCAGAAGTATATTGTGTTGCCTGATCTACTAAATAAACCAAAAACACAGTCGGTCATAGTGGAAGTTCTTGTGACCAGACACTCACCTCATTGCCAGCCACTTCATAAGAGACTGTGAAGTTGATCATCAGATTGGCAAAGAGGCATGTATTGTTGTCTTTGTCTTTGACAGTCACCGAAGTGCCGTGTGACAGCTGGAACGCTGAAAAGAAACCGTAAAGTGACTCCATTATCAACCAATGCCAAATAGTAAAAAACACTTGGATCAGCTAATTTTGTGAACAAAATGGGACAAATGTTTACGCAACATCGTAATGCAATAATAGAAAACTAGCCCCAAATCTGCGACTACCTGTGTAGTGCAAGTGGAGTAAATGTAAGAGTTATTCTTGATGTATGGAACAAAATCACATGACCCCAGGTTCACTGAACAACATGAAAACACTCTTGTGATATTCTAAATGACAGTACACTCCTAAAATAAAAATGCAGCCATAAAACAAAGCCCTGTACCTTTCTACAGGCTTTGAGAAGTTGTTTAGAATTAACAGAAGCAAGGCCAAGGTCCATTCAGATTTACAATATGTGGTTTGTCATCAACTTAACAGGCGGCTGCTACAATCTCATTATTCATCTTACAAAGCACTACGTTTAGACTCATACAGATGTTTTTAATATTACTATGCACATTTAAATCACATTTTGTGATCCTGTTTAAGGGAGCACCGTTTCTTGTTGACGACGAACACAATGCATGATGTGATAAGGTAGCTACAATAAAATATTCACAGTGAAAACAGAACCAAAGGCCTTTACAAGGTTTAAGAACTTAATGGGTCACACAATGTGGTGAAACATCACATCTGTCAGCAATTGAGACCTAAACATCAAGGAAAACGACCGAACTATAAGCTAAATATAACATGTCAAACTAACATTGGCTAACGCAGTGGATCGAGTAACAGCTAGCATGGATGTAACGTTAGTATCTACAGAAGACGTGACATCGGACTCCTCATTTGAAACGTTCATCTGAAATAAATGTAATGATGGTTTCTGTGTTGTGTGTATTTATTTGGAGTCATAATATATCAATTCAGTGAAACGACCATTGTACAGTTGTTAACTAGGCTAGGTTAGCTAGTTTGCTAACTAGCTAGCTACGTCGCAGAACGTCCGTGTGTTCCGGTGTCACGTGCTAACCGACCGCAAGCTCCAAACCAACATAAACATTAATGATTACGAGTCTACAAGGAAATAAAGTGTGAATGCGTTTTATTATCGTGACAAACTGGGTTTCAGTTCTCGTGTTGTGCGTGTTTGTGTGTGGCTGACGTTGTTTAGACTCAGGATTTCATCATCTACTCAAACTTGAGTTGCAAAACAAGTGTTATCTAACGAGTTGACGTTAATCCAACATTAATCAACACGTTGAGGCAGTGCGACCGTAAAGCTGTACAGTTCCCGGTTCTTAAACTGTGGTCTGCAAGATACATACCAACGGAAAATGTAGCTTCTTGAGCTGCGTATGGCGACTTAACGGCGTTCATGCTGAATGTTGTTGACGTAGCTAACAATTGGTAATCAAGCTTCATGAGCGAGTTAATCATCTGGAATTCAACCAACAAGGCCTGTCATGTAAATCTACCCCCAGACCACAGTTACGTCTGAATTATTAGGCAGTTAACAAACTAAACAGTATGTTTAATACTCCGTCAGAGCAGCAGTTGGCCCCAGCCCAGCAGCACCAGGCCCGTTGCGTCCCATAACTTTATCGTTAATCGCGTCACTTCACAGACAGATTTTTTTGCATTTAAATTTAAAGACGAATTGAGGTGATGATACATACCGATTGCAAAGCAGAGGCAACAAACAACTGAAGCATATCGATACATGGTCGCTGGATGTGTTTTGGAGTGTCAGCCACAGGAGAGACGATGAATAACCCGATCGTAGCGCTCAGTCAGCGGTGTTTAGTCCGGAGCTCAGCCGCCGACTGTACCAGGAAATGAAAGTCATATGACAGGGACGGTCTCCAACCAGGAGGCGGTGGCTCTCGCCCTGTAAAAGTTCATTATTGTACTGTATGCAGGCTCACAATAATGTCAATGTGGTAGGGCTTATTGATAGCTTCAGACCAAAACATTAGAATCTAGACGTATAATAAAGAATAGAAAACCCCCAATTGAAACAGTTGTTTTAATCTGAAGCAACAAATCTAACAGACTCATACAAACAATGGCATCTCTAATCAGTCATATTTTCCCTCATGTCCACTCTTATCACCCCCACGTTTGATCAAGAACTGCAAGCCCCACAGGGAGACATAAAAAAAAAAATAGTGTGTATGTGGCATGACACCAGGGAAGACGGGGCCTCTGATGTCATTGTGCTTTTAGTATATACTTTCTAAGGGTTAACAAAAAACCTAAAAAGCAGTTGACTGTCAGATGAGATCATTTAAAATGTCACTTTTGTGAAGTATGTACAAAAAACTTACGACGGAAACAAATGAGAAACTTAAATGCATATTCTTGTCCAACTGAACTGTCTTATCAGCTTGAGTTCACCCTAAGAAAATAAGTGTTCCTTTTTTTTTTTTTTTGTATAAACTCTGCTTTGAATGCTTTGCATGTTCATGATCACAGCTTCATCAGGCCTTAAAAATGGTAAAACTTTGCTGCGGGTTCACACATTTGACACCAACCCTCCCCAAATTGTTAATTCCCCACTATGAATGCTAGTCCAACAGTCCCAGACTTCACACCGAAATGAGCATCAGTTAAATTTGCTGATCCACTTTCTCTTTCCATTTAGAGCTTTGTTAAGTGTGTCAGCAACAAAATGCCAAAAAAGTGACTTGATAACAAAGAGCATGTTGATTTAACTTTGGACAAAGAAGAATTGAAGTTTGAAAATAAATATTTTTCCTCTCCATAAAAAAAAAGAAATCAGCACAAACGGAACAACATCATCTTTGTGTCTTCTTTGTGTGTCCAGGGCAGCCCGACTCTCTCAGAGGTACCGAGAAATATGGACAATATTCTTTTTTTGATGGGCATGCAGTCCACAGGATCACAAGACCCCTGACAAAAATCCTGTGGAGCAGTATCCATTCACTTGTCGGTCGCTGGGTGGAAGATGATAATGGTTAACATCCATTGGAGCAAAATATTTAGAGACCGATCACCACAGCCTGAATGGGCCATCTGCATCTCTTTTTTTAAAGTCACTTTTTCTTTCTCTAAGCCATGTAGTTGTACTGGTTGGGGTTCTCCTTGTCACGCTCCATATAGTCCCGGTCAATAAGAGACTCTATCCTCTTCTTCAAGTCAGCAGGCTGCAAGGGAAGAGGACAGAGGAGCAGCGGTTCACACATGAGGCACATGTCACCATTTCTGGTTATTTTTCTACTTTGAGGTGAGTGTCAATCACAGTGAAAAGCAGATTAATGCAATGTCACATTCCCAGGGTACTCTGTCCAAGTTACCACGGCATAACTTACTAGATGTAACTTACCACGTCTTTTTTCTTTAATAAAAGACAGTTTAGATCTTATCCTGGTAAAATCAACTTTTATTCAACACCGACCGTACTGTCAGCTAATGGGGGGCAGTAGCTTGTTGGCTATAAAATAACACTCAAACAGCCTGTACTTTCAGATTCATTAATGTTGATTTTTCATACAAGATTGCATTGCAGAATGCCGATAGTGACATAGTTATCGCCCTATAAGTGACAAGAAATATCATTATAGACGGTCCAAATATATGTCAAAGTAAATTTAGAAACGGTGTCTCTAAAGTTTCATAGTTTATCCACCACATAAACTGGAAAACGTAAAACATTATGATGTCCTGCTAAGTACCTATTGTGGTCAAAATTCTTAAGGATTTCCAAAACTATTAAATATCCAAATTGACCTTCAAAAACCCAGTATCTATAATCCTTAAATGTATTCTAGTGTAAATGTTGATCTGCTCCATAATGGAAACAGAGATGAAGCAAACACAGAAAACAGATTTTGATGGAGACACAGAATATGAATCCCACATATTAATCATTGAAGTAAAGCGGTTCAGTGTTGTGTTAATCACCTTGACAGGGAACTTGAGCTGGTTGTACACTTCAGACATCAAGAGATTATGGCTCAGAGTCTTCCTCATCTTCATGATCCGCACGATGGCAGCATCAATCTGATACTGACGATCCTGAAAGACCCTTTCTGTGGTACTGACTTGCTCCTCCACCTGCAAGAAAACAAATAATAATAATAATAATTCACCGAAACCGTTGTGCGAGGATGCTTCAGCAATTTAATATTATACCGTCTCCTTCATCTGGATCTGGTTGATTTTTATCCTGAAGAGCTTGTGTTTGAAGTCGTCATTGCAAGAAAACTTGTCCCCGTCCTCCACATCTTTGCTTTTTGGGATTTTGGTGAGGACGCGTGCTTTTCCACAAGCTAGTGACTGCAGAGTCCGGCGCAGTTCACTGTCTTCTGTGAACCAAACAGACACAGGCGGTGTGTTGGATCAGCGCTGCAGCTTAAGGAGTGCTCGACAACCAGAGCTTTCTTCACCAAAGTTCTTCCGACCAAACCGTGATGTAATCACACAAACCTATTCCTGTTGCCAGTTTGATCTCCTCCAGGGTGAACTCCTCCCCTTCGTTAAACATCAGCAGCACAAGTGTTTGGAAGAGTGACACCTGCAGCTCCTTCTTGCCCTTTTGTAATTAAAAATAAAAGAACACATTTAACATTGTGCTGTATTCAGTGGAAACACAACAGAACATTCTCTTCGTAGTTATCTACCTCTTTATATTCCGCTTTTAAGACACAAAGGCCCAGTGTCGATTGCCACTGCAGCTTCCTGCCGCTGTGTTTGCCCAGGTAGAAGGTCTTGAAGATCTCCTGCAGTCGCACTATCTGGAGGAAGATAACAGAGGCGTTACAAAGCAACACTCAGTATGTTTATTGCAGAGCAGGTTATAAAAACTGCATGTTCCCGAAAATTGTTCTATATTTGTGCAGCACCAACCTCAGGAGGCATGTGCACTTCCATCGGGACGTAGGTTGGCCAGTAGCCCATCGTCAGGATGTTCACCGTCAGCTCGATGTTACCAGGAAGGTTTTGGCACTGCATATGCTGCAGAAATGCAAACACACACATGTGATATTCACCTGCCACATTTAAATTTGTTTGCTTACGGTTATCGGTTTTGCCCTTTTAGGCGTCAGCGAGATGAGGAAATATGATCCATGAAGCAGTCGGATTAATAAATCCATGAGTTTGATAGATTTTTTGTTTCAGTGGTTTGTAATAATATGGGGAGGGATTGTATAACTTCCCTTTCCTTTGTTGCAATGATGGTAAAACTTATGAGTGGAAATAAGTGATTTCAGTTACAAAGTAATCGACCAGTTAGAGATGAAAAGATTAAATCTAAATGTAAAATAATGTTTTGACAGATGTTTTGACACTGGGGCTTCTGGAAAATAATGTATGTAAACATAAACATTCCCTTGTCCCAGCTTCTCCCAGGTGGAGATTCATTTTAAACATTTTTTAAATACAAGTTGTTTTGACGCTGGGGCTTCTGGAAATTACAATGTCCATTTTTTAACATATTTTTTTTTTTTTAAATGCTACAAGTAAGCAATTGATCGAGATAATAATTCACAGAATATTCAATAATGAAAACAATCTTTAGTTACATCCCTAATAACTATTCAATTGCCCACAGCCACCCGTTGCCAGATGTTGCCCTCAATGTGTCAACACATTCAAATGAACAAGGGAGCTGCATTTTTCACGTAGTGCTTCTTCTGTCTGTGTGAAAACTAAATGGCCGAACACATCTCTTTCCGGCAAAAAATTAAAATGCATATTCTTATCGATTGACCCTAATGTTGATGCTCTGACCTGTTTGAACTGCACCATGATGTCTTTAGAAAGCTCCATATCCTTGAACATCCCCTCCAGCTTGCTGGTGAACGCTGCTCCACATTCTGAGGAAACACCAACAGTCAATTCAGGGTGGGGCTGTCCCAATATAGTGGCATTGGCAATGAGAGGAATATTTAAGAACATATATATTGATCTCATGTTAATGATACACATATTATAATATTGTGTTAACAATCCAGCACCTCTTGAAAATAATTTCCGCTTCTCTCCCTTCTCACTTTATGTACACAAATGGTTGCAGACTCCCTCTCCTCCTCCCTACACTATTACACTTTAATTTGCCAAAAAAAGGGACAAAACAACTCATAAACCAAGTTAAATTGTTGTTTTATCATTCATTTATCTTTTGCAATAAATGAGATACCGTGACAATATTCAGGGTCAATATTCCCTTTCTGTGATTTATTTCAGTGTTTCAAAAGAGAAGAGACACTTTCAAGCATTAAACTCACCATGTTTCAGCTTTGACAACATCGATTTTTCAGCATCCACAGAGGCGCTCTTTCCAACCAGCAACCTCTTGGACAGATCCTTTTTGTAAAAGGCCTCAAAAACATCTTTTCCTAAAATGACATATTAAAAAAATACAAGATATATTATTATATTATATTAAGTACAGAGAGGGGGTGGGTCATAAACTGAAAGCTATAAGATAGTAAATATTACCGTAGATGAATCTAAAGATTATCATGATCTTATCCAGCATCTTCTCCAGTTCTTCATCTGTTGCTTCTTTGTTTCCTGCCCGTAGCTTTGAATCCACATGCTTTGCTGTAAATTAAAGTACGTTCATGGCACATTGTGATTAGTTGCACTTTTATATTTGCTGACGGTGCAACAGTTATGAATGGGGGGACGCTCACTGACCTATGAGCTCTGCGGGTTTATTTGGCCGTTTGTTGATGAACGTTTCGAAAGCCTCCTTCATGGCGTTGACAAACTTCTCGTTCTTCATGAAGCAGGCGTCGATGACGTGATCCACCTTGTCCTTGAAGTCCAGCAACTCTTGCACCATCGTTTTGTCTTTCTCTGGATTGATTACGATTGTGCTTCCAAAAGCCTAGTTTGTCAAGACATCGGAAAAAAACAACAACAGTTCGCAACAGAATATGCAAAACGCTCAGCTCAGCACCTTCATCATCCATCATCTTCAGGCCGCTGACAGCGTCTTACCTTTATGTACTCTATCCAGTGCTGTAGGAGAACCTGAACGCCGCCTCGCACTCGACTAAAGAGCTGATAGAGAAGAGACAGATCCTGAATTCTGTTCTCGTCCAGCAGGTGAGTCAGCCCTGGAAGATCCCAACCACAGACAGTCAGGGTCAGAATTCAAGCTGCTTTTATCTCAAGACTTGAGCGAGTAGTCCGGCAGGCGGCATAGTTAGATATCCGATACATTCTAGACACGTACTTACTGCTGTAAAGGGACTCGTGTTTAAGTATTTACTGTTGCGTACCTTTTTGCAGAGTGGCTGTGAGATGTTCACCCAGCAGCTGCTTCTCCACCGTAGCAATGAGCGGTTTTCTGAGCAGGAAAATAAATTAAACTCAGGTTACAGTGTGAAACAGCAAACAGCAAACTACAGTCGATCACTCACTGTGTGCTCTGGTCTAAATATGTGATGACTCTGTCGGCCTCCTCCTCTAATCGCTTGCTGACATGATGGAGATATTCTGGTACCTACAGAGAAAATAGGGGAAAGCATATTGTGATCTCTTAATATCGACTACTTATATAATATACGGTAGAGCTGCCAACAACTTAAACAATGCAAGAGCTTTTCCTCCAATACAGCTGAATTTGTAATAATCCGGGTTAAACAGAGCAGCAATTTAAAATAGACAATAATAAATTCAAATGAGGAATGTTTAGATAACGAAAGACATTGACCAGCATCAAATAAATAAAACATTCCTAAAATAAAAAAATAAAAAAAGATATATAGACCATTCAAGTAAAATCATACGAATAAAACTCAGGATGAATTTAGTGTCAACAATGACACCACAATACCCACGGTCACGGTAAGACACACTATACACTCAGCTGCCTGTTTGTCAAGCCCATCTTGCTACAACTAATGCAGTTGAATGAATCAGGCGATGATGAAGTTTTGTATGCATCAA